>NC_084963.1:1555693-1565693 GCF_949316205.1 Platichthys flesus
TTGTCACAGCTAAGAAAACATATTTTGGTCCCATGAAGAATCTCACATCACGCCACCTATCGATTTCCTCTTGGCAGCGACAGTGTTTGTGTACACGTCTCTGTGCGTGTATATGTGTGTGCTATGTTAAGGCGTGTGTTTTAACACGTATGAAGTAGTGGTTATGAAGAGTATCATGCGTGTGCATCTGTTCTCAGCATGGTTACTAAACTGTTAAATCACACACAAGTACACAAAACACAGCAGGGGGTCCGTTGTGTTGGCGAAGTACTTTTCTTTATTTTAGTCATTCTCATTAGATTGAATTCATTTTTCTTTTTTATCATATTTATAGCTGTTTATTTTATATATTGTCAGTTATTGTTTTTCTCTTATGATCAGTGTTTCCTCACTGTTCCACTCTTCAGGTCTGAAGGAGTCTTTTCCTTTGCCGTTCACAGAATTTCACTTTTTCTATTTCCACTGCAGATTGTAAGAATATGTTTTAAAACCAGAATATTCCTTTTCAGTTGTTTGTTGCGTATCAGAAACACACCTGAAAACACAGATCACATGACCATTCACGTTCACTGGTCATGTGGTGTAAACAGGAAGTAGATTGTCTCCTCTGCAGCTGGTTGCTTTCGTGACAGAAAATCAAGTTGTGTAATTTCTTTGATCCGAGGACAGTTGACTCCTGGTTCCTCTCACATCAGGATATTCATTCACTTCTTTACATTGACTTCATATTTAATCACACTGTCTCTGAAATGACACATTTAAAAGACTGTACTCCTAAAGACTCCCATCGTAACCAGTACACCAGTAGCACCAGTGCTCCTGCCACAGCGCAGCCGTCACCAGTGATAAATCCGTCCTGTCAGTTTGATATAAATGTATTTATTGGTGCTGCTCCAGTTTCTCAGTGATTGCAGCCGAGGTAATAGCTGGTGATTACCACAGACTGCTTACGGCTGCATCAGTAATTAACCTTTCAACTATTAGTCCTGTTTAAACACACGGGCCGACGCTAATGCAGCACGCTCTGTTTAGAAAGCAGACGAGGTAATTGTCTATTTGGAATGAGAGTGGTCAGTGAGTGAGTGTGTGTCAGTGTGTGTGAGTGTGTGTGTGCGTGTGTGTGTGTGTGTGTGTGTGTGTCTGAGAGAGAGAGAGAGAAGGTCGTTTATGCTTAGTTTGTGTATAAATCAGAGAGAAATGCCATATATGTTATATATGTGTGAGAAAGGTGTGTGTTTGTGTGTGTGTGTTTGTGTGTGTGTGTGTGTGTTTGTGTGTGTGTGTGTGTGTGTGTGTGTTTGTGTGTGTGCATGTGTGTGTGTGTCTGAGAGAGAGAGAGAGAGCAAGTAGTTTATGTTTAGTTTGTGTATAAATCAGAGAGAAATGCCAGATTCATAGAAGAAGAAGCTTGTGTGTTTTATGTGAGAAATGTGTGTGTGTGTGTCTCTCTTCCTGTAGTGGACTTGCATTCCTCTAAGAGTGGATGTGTGTCCAGCTTTAGCATTTAGCAATACAGCTAATTTAAAACAACAATAAAGTGTTTGCATTCGCAGGTGAATCTGTATTTTAAACTCTTCTAGTTTCATTTGAGTCAGAGATCTGTCGACTCCAGTTCTCCAGCCGTCATCTGTTCCCCGAACAGTACGACTTGGGAACACGGATGTGATAACAAACATTTAAAACGTGTGAACCACAAGATTATTGTCATTGTTTTCTCAGGTTTTGTTTGTTGTTTTATTGTCGAAACAGGTTGGAATCAGTCGTCTCAGTATTTACACTCTTTCCTCCACAGTCTCTTACGCAGGTTGTGTTACCGAGCTCAGTCAGTGTGGATAGTTGTAAGTGCGACTGCTCATTAGTGTTAATTGGCATGAAGTTATTAATAGTCGACTGGGAGAAAGAGGAATAAGAGGACGTTGTGGTGTTGAGTTTGACATAACTCATAAAGCTTTCTCACACGTTTACACCTGAACCTGAAGAACGTTAACTTTCTAACTTCAACAGAGAGATCCTGTGTTTTCTTTCCTTCTGCTATAATATCAAATAATTATTTTTTATACAACATGCTCTCATCAACAGCCTGTTGTGTGTTTTTTGTGTTATTCTGCGTTGTTGTCGTTAAAGGAACTATCGTGCAGAATCGCAATGAAGCAAAGACACATTTGTGTGTATCCGTTTGCCCGATACAGGTGTAAGTGTGTAGCTCTGTGTGTGCGTGCAGGTGTTGTCGCCGGCGCTGCGTGTGTGTCTGTGTTTAATGTGTGTGACAGCAGGTCTGAGGCTGTAAAGCACCAATAAACTCAAACCTGAGATCATCAACCAGGGGCCACGCTGGGACCGAGCGACGTGGAGACACTGCAGCAGAGGGACGGTTTGAAATCACCGACACCGGAGCAGCATCAGCTCGGTTATTACCCAGCGTCCTCCAGGCTGGGACACCCACGTCCCACATATGTCCTTTTGTGTGTCCCCAAAGACCCGTGGCTGCGGAGTCACGTGACCAGAGTGACAGTCACAGTGCGTCACAACAACTTCCTTTTTTGAACTTTTCGTGTTAGTAAGTTGTTGTCAGAATCTCTCGACTCGGTGCTGCCCTCTGGTGGACATATCACTTAACAACTTTGCCGAAGTAAAGGTCACACAGGAGAATATGGGCAGTGGTGGTTACATCGTTTGAAACGGACGACTTAACGCAGCTTAATTTACAAAGTCAAATTACAAATTAAAACCTGATCAGAAACATGATAAGAACTATACTGGTCTTTAGTTTGGTCCATGTCCCACTGGCTAACATGGAGGAGTGACCCGCCACCCGTTTGTGGTCGGACAGATGTTCACCTGTTGAAAAATCTGAAAACAGCTGTAAACAACCTCCACATTTAAGTTATTGTTAATAAATGAATATATTATATAATATGAATAAAATATACATTCAATGATTATTGCATTTGAATGTAGATTATAAATTGTACAGGCTGCTCATCAAAGTAAGGAGAGAAGAAGGATGTACACACACACACACACACACACACACACACACACAGACACACACACACACTCACACACACACCGTCACACCTGTTAGTGAAACCCTGGCAGAGTTTGGTTGCGTCTCTTCGTCCTCCTGCCAGTTTGAAGAGTCCCTCGTCCGTCTCTGCTAATAGACTTTGTGCCGATGCCAGAGGTTCAGTCGTGAGTGTCTCTGCCAGTCCGGCTCTGACAGAGTGTCTGTGATGTTTAATTAGGAATAATAGTTTCTAATATTCCACCAATTAGGGCCCCTCTCCCGCTCAGTCGGGGGAGCTGCGTTAAGTGAAGGAGAGGCAGGGAACGGGGGAGGAAGGTAGAATGAAATGACTGTACAGGTAATGCCAGGTTGGTGCACACCCCCCCCCCCCCCCCGGGTTTTATTTTAGTAACAAACTGGCAATGCAGATGGATTTTTCTGACTAATGATTCATTTAAGCTCTTCTCGTAGGAAATCACTAATTAAAAAGCGAGGCTGAAAGTCCAAACGTTCAAACAAAATATGTTTTAAAAAGCAGGAACATTTTAAAAAGCCGTCTGTCGGTGGGAGCCGGTGCCGTGTGGAGAGACGCCGCCTCAGGCTTCACAAAGAGCCGCTGAACCACATGAGGTGAAATCCTGCTGCAGCCACAGAACCGGCTGTGTGACGGTGCCAACGCCCGAGAGAGCCTCTAGTAGAACTCCTCCTGAATCCAACACGCAGTTCACACCTTGACCTGCAGGAGCCACAGGCTGGGGGGGGGGGGGGGGGGGGGTCAAGAATCATTTGTCCTAATGCTCAAATCCTGAGACACATGTGGTTCTTTCTCACGCCAAGATCAGAGGACAGGGTTTCTTTAAAAAAAAGGAAAACACAGGTGATTGGTTCTTAAACTGCAAAGAAGTGAGGACATTTTAAAAGTATATTTTACAAGTGAGGACATCTCATGGGAAGTTGGGACCTTTTAGGAAGTGGACATATTCAAGACGATTTTTGGAAAGTGTGAATTTCATTCCTGCCCATACGCCTCGGCTGTCAATCACTCACTTTGATTTTTTTTGTTTTACTTTGATCCATGTCTAATCTGCTAACATGGAGGAGGTGAGGGCGTGTGAACTGTACTGCAGCCAGCCACCAGGGGGGGCTCCAGGCCATGTCGTTAACAGTTATAGTTTATGGGGCAAACAGAAACGATGAAAAACAGCTGATCCTGTATTAAAGGTCATATCTTCACTGGGACTCAAACGCTGTTTCAGCATGAACCACATTCTGCGTCGTACGTATCAGATAAAACGTTTGTGAGTAGTTTAAGGAAATTGTGTAGGGCTGGGGGGGGGGGGGGTGGTCTGAAGATAAAAGCAGCCGAGCTGTTTCACAATAAAACGCTCTGATTTCTGTTTCCCTTATTGGGTCACTGAAGGCTTTTATCCTGTAAATAGGACCAAGCACCCACAAACACACACACACTCACAAACACACACGCACCACGTCCACTGTTCATCTAAAGCAACAACAGAGCAACACATAACAACAAATACAAAAATAAAAAAAGAATCACCCACACGGATTTATCAACCCAGTGAGAGAGAAAGAGGATGTTGTGTTTTAGGATGTCCGTTCAAAGTAGGTCACACAACAGTGACCAACCTGAACCACAAAATAACAAACACACAAACACACAGGCTCCTGTTCACACACTGTAGGTTGGTGTGCAGATACAAGGATTTATTATTGAGATTGTAATTTAGGTTATTTCTGAGTATTAGTCGTACTTCTACGTTTGTTAAGGAAAGTTTCAGTTTTACGACACAAAAAGGCAAAGACGCAAAATAACTAAATACGTTTATGTAAAGTGACGTTAACTATAGATATAGATTTCAAATAGATGGACCCAAAAAGACGAGGTAGCAAGAAATAACGTGACTAAATCTGCTTGTGTGTTGTACATGTGACAACCAGCAGGGGGCGACTCCACTGGTTGATGAAAATAAAATGACCCTCGCGGCGATGTTTCTCGTCGTTAACACAACTCACAAGTTTCATTTGACGACAACCTGCGATACAAACTGGGGGCCTGGCTTTTGAAAGAGTTCACCAAAAGGGGGGAGTCACTAACAAGTTGCATTATGGGAAATTGGGGAATCCAGAAAAGGTCGGGATAGCTTGTTCTGTTCTTCTTCATTTCAGGTAAAACCTTCTTTTCATCTGAATGTGTGTTTCCGTGTGTTTGTGTGAACGAGGACAAACGTGTCTGTGTGCGTCCTCTCGGAAGAAACACACAAAAAAACAAAAAACGAACACACCTCCCCAAAACTGCACAGCAACAGAAACAGCAGCCGTTTCCAGGGCGCGCTTGATTAATGTTTTTTTGGTGAATTTTTTTATCTTTCCCAACGTTTTATGAAAGGTTCACAAACCATCTGTTTCTCTTTCCCCCTGACGCCTCGCCCGAAGGCCCCCCCCTCCATCCATCCATCCATCCATCCATCCATCCATCCATCCCTTATCCTCCTCTACCCGCTGCCTTTCTTACTTCCTCCTCCTCTTTCCTTTTCTGTCTCTCTCTATCCTTCTGCATTTCTCCTTTGTTTCCTTCCTCTCTTCTTCCTCAATCTGCTCCATTAGATTTCTGTCCTTTCTTTATCCCTCCTTCACCTCCTCTCACTTCTTCTCACTCATCCCTCTACCCCTTCTTTTGTTTATCTGTATCTTGAAATGTATTTCCCTCTCACTCCTTCCATCTTCTCCTGTTTTACCATTACCATATTTTTCTCTTCCTCCTCTTCCTCGTCTCTCCCTCTCTCTGCCTCTCTTCTCTCACCCTTTTCTTCCCTCCCTTTTCTCTCCTCGGAAATTCTGCCCATTTTTCTCTCTTCCTTTCCTTCCCTCTCTCCTCCTCTTGTTTTACTCTCTCTCCTTACCTAGTATATCATCCTTCATTCCCCCCCTCCCCTCTCTCTCTCCTCTCCTCCTTTCCCACCATCTAAACCTCGCTCGCCTGTTATGCATATTCATAAACCTGCAAAAATTCCCATCCAGTACTATTTAATCCCTCCCTGCATTAGTGTGTAAGTCTTTTCTCCCTTTAACCCTACACACACACACACACACACACACACACACACACACACACACACACACACACACACACACACACACACGTCCTCCTCCCAAACATCTAGCAGCTGGCCGACAGATGGGGCCTGCAGCCAAAAAAGCAGCAGCGGCAGCGCCACAAAAATAAAAATTTACAAGACGCCAGTGGAATTTATTTAAGGGCATGAGGGGAAGGGGCGGGGGGGTTGAGTTGGGGTTGTGTGGAATGTGGTGGTGGGGGGGCAGATGCTCCTCCTCCTCCTCCCTGTGCCTCCTCTTTCTCCTCTTTAGCAGCTCACCTCCCTCCATCAGTCGCTCTCTACCTCTTTGTCCAGAACCTTTTCCATCGTCTCTTCTCCTTCACTCAGTGACTCCATCAGTGTTCCCTCCTTCTCCTGGAGTCACACTGATATTTATGTGTTTTATTAAATTGTTTTAATATTCAATCCACTGAAATATATTCAAATGCAAGTTTGTGAAAGAAACAAAGGTTGAAAACTACAGATTTTCATAATAAACACTGTCTTTTGGGATGAGCAGTAATTTGAGGTTTCGTACATTTTGCATCATCACTCACAGATTTATTGTTGCAGCTGTAAACAATGGAATCTAAGCAGCATGTGATTTCAGTGTTACAGTAGAAACAATGTCAATTTTAAGGAAATTTGCTGAACCCCTAAATTAGTGCACTAACATGCATACCCACAAACAGACACACACAAACACACACACACACACACACACACACACACACACACACAGGGGCAGCAGCAGAAGGTCAGAGGACGGCTGTAAGAATGAGGTGGAAAATTGCGGAAGTGGAAGAAATAAGGAGGAGTGAGATGATGTCTCTCTTCCTCACTCGACCCTCGGTGTGTCACTCTCTCCTCTCTTTCTGTCGGTGAGTGGGGAAAGGAGAGAGAGGCTGGGTTCAAGAAAAGAGGACAGGAGAGATGGAGTGAGGAGAGAAAGTGAAGGGACAAGAAGGGACATGAGGAAGAGGGACGATGCAAAATGGGGGAAAACCGGAGAGGAGACGAGAAGGAGACTCATCCCCAGGGGGCACTGTTTGTCCTTGTAGGAGAACTAAACACACACACGCACAGACACACACACACACACGCACAGACACACACACAGGTCACATTTTATTAACTCACAAACTCCACAACTGCTCTGAGTGTGAACGATTTACTGTAAAACTTGCAGAATGTAAAGATGAATTTATTCTGGGGTTCAACCTCTGCATGTACACAAACTACCTCGTACTTATTAACGTGGACGAATATTCTGTGTGTCCTCAACATTTATCATTATATTTTATTTCACACTGCGATAACTTGTAGTAATTATTATGACCTGTGCAATAACAAACTGCTGACTATGGCACTTTATATTTATTTCTCTTTATCTATATCAGGTCATTTTAACTGTGTGATATAATGTGATGTGATCTTTTTAACTTTTATGCATCAAAGACAAGCAGCACTTGTAATGTTGTTGTATTTTGTGCAACACAACGACAGTAAAGGCTTTTGGTTCTATTCTGTTCTCTAAACAGAGGCGGCCTCTAGGGGGCGCTAGCAGCTCTGCAGCTTTGAGTTCTACAAACTGAAACATCCAAACCTGAACGCAGCCGTTACGTGTCCAGTGAGATCAGGTGTGTTTATTCTGTAGACCTTTCATCCCTTCCCCCTGTCGCCCACCTGCGCTGCACCTGACACCAACTCTACTGAGACACACACACACACACACACAACGTCAGCGTAACAAACACACATACCAGGGCTAACAAACCCAAATGCATGACATGACAAAACACCTCTGAGCTTCTGTGTACAGCACAGCTTCATCATCGTCCTCGTAATTTCTCCATTTTTATTATTTTCAAAGCATTTTGTTGCTTCAGATTCACGACAACAAGAACCCTACTTGTGCCACACACACACACAAACACACAGACACACACTGTTGTCCCCATATGGTCGCTGTTCAGTGGGATGCGTGTTCTCTCTGTTGTTGTTCGTTGAGGCGAACTCTCTCATAAAACTAAGTCCGTCCCGTAAAGCTTCACTGACCTTATGGACCTCTGTCAGGTGGCTGACAGGCCCTGCATCAGAAACATGATCTCATCTTCCTTTACACGAGTCAACAGCTTTATTAGAAAAGTATTCCTTTCTTTAATACATATCTACAGCATCCTGGTGTAGAACATGTCGTGTCCCAGTGGATTCATGTGGTTCTGTGGAGTGATATTTGTAGCTCGACTGCACCAAAGAGTCTTTAAAGAACAATGTGGTTGAAGAATGTGACAGCGTCAGTCTGTGGGAACATAATGAAGAGCTGCACTTTAATGACATGATCCCGTAAAGCTCGTGTCCACCTCACAGCTCCGCTCTCTGCTGAGTCAGTCTGTCGTACGGAGCTTCATTAAACCACAGACAAATTACAGGCTACAGACCATCTCTCTGTGTGAGTGTGTGTGTGTGTGTGTGTCTGTGTGAGATGTGAAGTCCATATGAGAGCTCTAATAAAGTGGAGTGAGGGATCAAAAGGCTCTGCAGCTGCTGTGGTCTGGTTCACCACCAGTGCTGAGAGGAGATGGAGGGAGACGGGTGAGAGACGGGCGAGAGACGGGTGAGGACCATCATCAGAGCACATGTAAACTATCCGTCATACACCTTTCTACCACTAGTGAACCTGCTGCTGGTTCTCAAACTGGTTTGGAGTTGGTTCAACCTGAAAACCTTTTAGGAACCAGTTAGCTTCTTCATGGTCTTCATGGTCCTGACGTCACTGTCCCTCTGTTTGTCTCCGGTCTCCAAAACGGCACTGGAGCTGTGATTGACAGCTAGTACTGTCCAATGGGTGCAGGTGAAAGGTGTAGGTGGGGGGTGCGGTGTCCTCGAGCTCTCAATCAGGCTCCACCCCCCCCCCCCCAAGATGGAGCTGGACCAACTGGAGGCTCAAACCAATACAGTCTGTTTGAGCCTCTGTCTGTTTGCATCAGCTAATTAACGAGTGAAACCAGAAACAAAGACCGTGTGGCTAGGGGGGGGGGGGGGTTAGCTACGAGGCTAGCACCGAAGCTAACCACCCCCCCGTCCTCCCGCTCTGCTGACGGAGGCAGAACGGTGTCGTTAGACCTGACAGACAAACAAAGTTGAATCAAGATCAATTTAAGAAGTGCTTCAAGGCAACTGTGTGTGTGTGTGTGTGTGTCTGCCCCCCCCCCCCCCCCCCCCCAGGCTGCAGCAGGTTGAGGAAATGTATTTCATTAACTGACTTAGCTTCAGACCCTCGTTCACCCTGTGTTTGGTGCACTGATGCTCACAACCTGCTCACAGCCACATCTGGATGTTCAAAGGCCCTGGTGTGTGTGTGTGTGTGTGTGTGAGTGTCTCTGTGTGTGTGTGTGTGTGTGTGTGTGTGTGTGTGTGTGTGTGTGTGTGTGTGTGTGAAAAGGTATTTTCCCAGCAGCTGCCTGCAATCTCTGCAAAGTGCTTTGTGCTCTCTCTCTCTCTCTCTCTCTCTCTCTCTCTCTCTCTCTCTCTCTCTCTCTCTCTCTCTCTCTCTCTCTCCATCACATACACAAACCAGTTGGTACAAACACACATTATTGAAACCATTAGTAGTACAACCAGTCTTTTCTGCCTCTCAGCAGTACTGTGTGTGTGTCTGTGTGTGTGTGTGTGTGTGTGTGTGTGTGTGTGTGTGTGTGTGTGTGTCTGTGTGTGTGTGTTTATGCACGTCTGTTCTGACCTACACAAAGGAATGCACATGTTAACCTAAACAAGTTAAAGGTTAATGAGAAGCAGACACTGTCGTTGTTTTCCTGCACGTTCTGATCAAAGCAACTTATTTTGAACCATTAATATCTGTAATAATAACATCGGT
>NC_084963.1:1570693-1650693 GCF_949316205.1 Platichthys flesus
AGCAGGATGCAGTGTTACTGGTATTTGTGCAAACTGGCCAATGCGAGACATCGGTTTTACCTTTTAGGAAATAAAATAAAGAAATGTACACAAAATGTATTTCACTTGATGTGTTGGTAAACAACCGGAACACCACGGCTTTAAATCATGATGGAAGTTTGCAGTGGCCTCCTGGCAGATTCACAGAAACCTCCTGAAAGTGATGTGTCATCATTTTACAGTAATAACACTAAGTTCATAAACTTTCCCAAACTTTAATACATTGAACGTAATCGTCCTTTTCTGACGATCGGATCACAAAGATTCACAGCATCACAACGAATTGAGTCAAATGAGAGAATGAGACAGATTTCATTTGAAAAGGTGTTAAAGTGTGATAAGTTACAGTTCGATGTGTTTCAGACTGGAGTGTGACTAAGAGACGTCTCATGATGAAATCCTTTGAGAAAAATCTGAAACTCAAATATCAAAGATCATAATTGTGTTAAAGGATCATGAAGGTGACGGGAGCGTGTTCGTCTGTGGTGGAAGGCTCCAGTGTTTTCAGTAAGGGGGGGGGGGGGGGGGGGGGGGGGGCGCTTGATGAGTTCAGCTGGAGGAGGAGGAGAATGGAGGAATGTTCCAGAATGCTGATACTGGGGACAGATTATACACAAACACACACAGACACACACGCAAACACACAAACCTCAAAAACACACAAAACAAACTTAAACCAAAAGCGTTTCACTGTGCTCTTGCTCTCACTAACAGTTTTACACACTTGTATATACACACACCCACATACCCACACACACACACACACACACACACAACCACACACACACACACACACACACACACACACAGTCAGTGATCCGGGTGGAATCAAAGGGTATTAGCTGTGCAGTGTTCAGTTCCCCCGGTCCTTTCCCAGCATTCTCCACAGCTGTACGATTACACAGGTGTTTGGCAAAAACACACTGTTAGAGACCACAGAGGGCCTGAGCGTGTGTGTGTGTGTGGGTGAGTGAGTGTGTGTGTGTTTGAGTGAGTGAATGTGTGTGTGCGAAAGTGTGTGTGTGTCTGTGTGTGTGTGTGACTGAGTGAGTGAGAGGGAGAAGAAAAAAATGAATATGCATGTGTGGTTGCATGCATTCAGTGTGTGTCTGGTTGCACTGCTTCCCTGCAGGAATGTGTGTTCATGTGTGTGCATATTTATCTGTGTGCGTGCGTGTGTGTGTTTATACCATTAATTCCTCTCTGTGACTCAGCCCGGCTATTTCCTCGACCAACACATCCCTGTACTTTAAATTCACTTTCTCTCTCGCTTCCTGTCTGTCTCTCACTCTTCAGTCACATCGGTGAGCTTCAGTGTAGTCGAGAGCAGAGGGATTCAAACAAAGTGAACTGAGTCACGTGATTTAGAACCAATTAAACATGTCACACACATGATCCAATGTCTCATGTGCCGGCTTCCTGCTCTTTGTGAAGTTTCTCAAAGATTCAGGACTCCTCTGTTTGAAGATGCTCACCATGGCCTCGTCCTCATGTGGCTCTGGAGTGGATACCTGACCCAGGCCGGTCTGGACCCGAGCCGGTCTGGACCCGAGCCGGTCTGGACCCACATTTTGATTTGACATATGGGCTCAATTCGGGTTTGGTCACATGTTCTTTGCCGTCTCTTTGTTGTTTACACTTCACTTACCTGTGATCAGCTCAAATGTCTCTAAACAACAAAACAAACCTGAAGCCAGCGCCTGAATAAAGGGAATACATTGAATCTTAAAGATGGACTCACTTGTGATAAAGAGATGTAAAGAGTAGAACAAGATATTTTATTTTACAGTGTTTCCTTTGTGCAATATTCTAGTTTATTAGTATTTTCTGCAGACTCCAGTGATCCAGCGACCTGAGTCACAGCAGGGAGCTCTGTGAGTCCTCCTCCCTCAGCTCGTTATGTAAGAGCTTCTCTCTGTCAGGGTATTTGTGGCTCAGTTCTGGCCCACATGTGACAGACCATAACCGTGTGTTCCTGCTCCGTTTCAAGGTTAAAACACTCAGACTAAACCAGGATGTGTTGTGTTCATGTTGTGTAACGTTTCCCCGAGTTCACACACTGATAACGGGAAGTGGAGCGGCGAGAGGCTGTCGGGTCTGGCTGATCTGGGATCTTACTCTGAGGTCAACTTCAGGTCCTCACAGGTCGTAGGTGACGTCCCCACAGCACTGACCACAGACCGTAAACAAAGACAGATAAACACGTGTCCACTTCCTCCTGTTGTACTAACCTGAAGCTGAGATATCCTGGATACGGAGGCAGCCATCTTGTGCTTATGTCGTCCTGTGAAGCCAAAGTCTGAGCAGTTGTTCACTCCCGTTTTATTTCTTCAAATAACCAAACTAATCAGGAAGCAACACTTGAGTCAGAGTGAGAAGACCCACCTGAGACAGGCGTCCCACAAGGATCCATCCTGGGCCCAGTGCTGTTATTCATGTAGTTTCATTTAGTGTGGTCCATGTCCCATCTGCTCACATGGAGGAGGTGAGTTCTACGACCTGTACTTCAGCCAGACACCAGGGGGCGGTGAAGATGAATTGGCTTCTTCTCTGGGGAGCTGCATGTCGTCCATATTTGAATAGTGTCTATAGAGTGCATCAGCAGCAGATGTCAGTGCTGTCATAAGCACTTCCACCACTAGAGGTCGCCCAACGGTAAAATATAACAAGCTGCTCAATTCAGACGACCTATGGGCTTATTATTTTAATTTCTCAAATAAATTAAAGGTCTAGTGTGTAAGATTTAGGTGAAATATTCAGCTGCAATATGAGACTTCCCCACTAGATGTCACTAAACTCTACACACTGCACCTTTAATAAACCGAACTATCGAAGGGGAATTGTTTGAAGTCACATGTTCAATCCCACACGGTTCATGAGATTGTGTGTTTTCCCTGCGTGACCACAATCTTCTCTCAGATGCAGATTAACAGATTATCTCTGTTCTCCTTCTTTATGTCTCGTTCCCTCTTTACTTTGTGAATCTGAACTCAGAGTTCGGGGATTTCCAGCTTTTTTCTTTCTTGGTGATGACTCGTATGTTCCAGCTGTTTGTTGACTTTAGAAAGTCGACTCAGGAACGTGTAGTTGTGCGTTCACTCCCCACTTCTACCATCAGGATCAAAACATTCAGGCTCTGGAGTGAATCTGTGCTCGCTCATATTTGTATTTATGTATTTTTTTTCATATAAGCTGGTAAATGTCATTTAGTTAGTTTGAGAGTGAAGGGGCCAACAGACAGGACCACTTTATACAGCAACAAATAAGCCTTTATGTCCTGCCTGCACCTGTGTGTGTGTCTGTGTGAGTGTGTGTTTTTTTTTCTCTCCATGAGAAAAACCCGCACATGCAGGGTGTAATTTGCAGAAATAGGCCACTCATTTCATACCTGCAGGCTGTGGGCTACACACACACACATACACACACACACACACACACACACATACACACACACACACACACACACAGAAAGTATTGCAAAGTATTTCCACAAGGAGGGTTTTGGTGCAGGTGTGGTTGAGGCTCTGACCCATGCAGGATGCAGGTCAGGAATTACACTTGTTTCAATGCATTTTATAGTTTAATCCATAAAAAATAAAATAAAATACATAAAAACAGAACAGGTGGAATTTTAAATGATTTATTATTTCATAAATTAACAATCAAATAAAAACACCGAAAAACAAAACTATTCAAACACATAAATGTTGGTTAAAAAGTTGTATTTTCTCGAGGTCGTGGCCCCCCCTCAGCTCCCGAAGAACATCCACCTCCCCCCTCTCCAATTAGCCCAATTAACCCGAATCAAAGCAGCCAATCACGGCGCCAATCAGCCAATCAATCAAAGCAACAGAGCCGCTTCTCTCATGCGTGCTCGTGCAGCTTCCCTCCCGCAGCAGCAGCTCGGTGGTGCTGGAGCTCACTGTAAGCTAGGTGGCCGCACCGACACATTTATCTCGCCCGTGCCAGACGCACATGGGATCAGGTCCCGCGGAACCCGGGGATCTGCAGCAGCCGCAGCCGAGCGCAGGGCACCGCGAGCCGGGCGGGAGCAGCACGCACACACGGCTCCGGAGGACCGCTCCACGTCTCTGAGGTGCGGGGACGCGGCGGGTTATTTATTCAAATGCTGTGTGTGTGTGTGTGACTTTGTGTTTGTGTGTGTTTGTGTGTGTGTGTGCGTGTGTGTGTGTGTGTGTGTGTGTGAGAGAGGGAGAGAGTGTGTGTGACAGTCACCGCCGCGGACTCACTGCGTCTTGACGCGGGGAGGTCGGACTGCTCGGCTCGGGGTGGGGGGACAGAAACACCGAAAACACGCGCGTAAAGACTCCACTCCCGTCTCCCCCCCCCCACACCTTCTTTTATTTCCTGTCAGCTTTTTCTTTTTTCTTCTTGCGCTCTGTCCCCGCAGCCGCTCCTGAACCCAGGACCGAGTCCTGCTCCTGAACCCGGGACCGAGCCCTGCTCCTGAACCCGGGACCGAGTCCTGCTCCTGAACCCGGGACCGAGTCCTGCTCCTGAACCCGGGACCGAGTCCTGCTCCTGAACCCGGGACCGAGCCCTGCTCTTGAACCCGGGACCGAGCCCTGCTCCGCGGAGGAGGATGAGGGGAAACTAGGTTTTTCTGGTCCGCGGCGCTTCGGTTGTTTCTCTGGATTAATTTGGCGGCGGAGGAGGCGCAGAGAACCGGGAGCGGAGCAGCGCGCACCGACCAGCCGAGGTCCTTCCACCTCTCCTCTCCTCTCCTCTGTCTCTCCCTCTATCCGCCCGTCCACCCATCCTCTGCTATCCATCTCTCTCTGCGTGTGTTTCCATGTGTCTCTAGGTCCGGGAGATTTTGCTAAAATGCATCATCAGCAGCGGATGGCAGCTCTGGGAACAGACAAGGAGCTGAGTGACTTACTGGATTTCAGCGCAGTAAGCGAGTCCTTCTCCCGTTTCATCCTGATGTACTGACATGTAGTTCGATGCCGGTGGGCTCCACGCACACAGCCACTGTTTACATGCTTAATGGACGCACGGCACATAACCTGCACATTTCAGCCTCTCACTCTTTTCAAGTATCTGCACAGAAGTTCTGTGTTTTTGTAACTTGGAGAAAACTCCGTGCATATTGTTGGTTTTTGTAAATTCCTGTCCTTGATTTCTGTGTGTGTGTGTGTGTATGGTTGTGTGTGCACAGAATTGTGATGCTGCATTGGTAATTTTGTTGTCTTATAGATGCGAAACAGCGATTTGAAAATGTTCCCACCATCCATGGTAGTATATCTCATTTTAAGTTCTTCTTTCCTTTTGTAATGTGAAGCCTGATTTCTGACTTCTGCCATTGACAGGATTTTTAGACATGAAAATGTTTTTCTTTTGCTGTGTGTGTGTAAATCTGCTGCTCATTGCACTCTGCACTGTGTGGTGCACAGGCAAGAGGCTGGGGGGGGGGGGGGGGGGGGTGGAACCTGAATGACAGACAGACAGGCTGAGAGACAGACAGACAGACAGACAGGCTGACAGACATGTGTCACACTCGTCTCACCCTCGTTAGATGCTGTTAAACTCCGGGCTGCAGGTTTTAAACTTAAACTTAGTGCTTGCCCTTCTCTCTCTCTCTCTCTCTCTCTCTCTCTCTCTCTCTCTCTCTCTCTCTCTCTCTCTCTCTATCTCCTTCTCTCTCTCTCTCTCTCTCTGTCAGTGTGTGCTCTGAACTTGACGGACAGGAAACTGTGTCCTCGCTCTCAGCCATGTTTTCTGTCGGCCTCTCCTCCTCCTCTGGGAGCAACTTTGGCCTGAAGAGGAGGAGAGAGGGAACACACACCATAAAAAAACAAAAAGAATCGGAAACACCCCCAAAATGAAGAGAGAGAGAGAAATGAACCAGGGCGTCGAGTGTGTGATGAGGCCTGGAGACACAGTGAGGACGTGTGTTTACACCAGAGCTCATCAGGAAGGAGACTTTTGATGCTGTTTCAGATTTTAAAACACTAAATCTACCTTTTGATCATTTTACATTTTTACAATAATGTTAAAGCAGCAGAGAAAAAACCCGAGAGCTGAATATTCACTGTAGAAATGTGTCGGAAATGTTGTGAATTAAAAAAACAACAATATTATAATTTCACAATTTGATTCTGACACAATATAAAAACCTGTAGATGCAGTTATAGCTATTTTTCAATATGACATCACAGATCTCAACCTGTTTGTTATAATGAGATATTTACCAAAAGATAAACATTAAAATATCTGTAACGTCAGAATTAAGAACCACAAACAGATAATTTACTTATAATATATGAAATATTAACACAATAAAACATGTGTGCTCAGATTAAACATGATTTTTCAATAGAACAGAACAGGTTGTAATCTGGATGTAATAACTACACAATAATCTCTGAATGTAAAATGTAATATATCTCTATAGTAAGATTTAAGTTGTAAAATACCATAAATATGACAGAATTACTGTAAAAAAACAAGAACTGTTTGCTGTTTATATAGAAGCACACACATACTGTACTGATGGTACATGAATGTTACTTAATTATTGGAAAAGCTTGTACTAATATCACTAAATTCATAATATGTGTCAATCCCAGCACAGAATATTATGATTCAAATATTATTAGTGAAATAGCTAAAAACAGAATAATTAAAAAGAAGTTCAGAGACAAATGGGCCTTTATAGAAATATTCTCATGATATAAATATACATTTATACAACACAAAGAGGAAGTCTGTTTATATACAATAAACACTAAACTAAAGTAATAATATAATAGAAAATAAATAATAATCTTGAATAGATTCACAATGAATCCATCAATCAGTGACACACACATACTTTCCAGTAAACATTAATTAAGGATTTGATGGGATTTAAAAAAAAAAGTGGTTATAAAATGTATTTGTGTGAAAGATATTTACACGTTTATGAAAACATGAATCAGCGTGACTTAAATCATATTTGTGGAGAGCAGAAATTGAAACAAAGGAGGGCAGCAGCAGCCCGGTCGAGTCTCGTCTCATTACAAATGCAGGTCGAGCATTAATTTATGCGATCATCTGTCTTTACACGCCCACAAGCTGAGACAGCTGAAAACGCTTCGACGGGGATATCGATAGAAAACCTGCTAATGATCACAACCCCATCTTTTGTCTCCGGAACACTTGTGTTGTGAGCGTCGCAGCTGTGACGGAGATAAAACACCGTCCACATCCCACGTGCACGCTCACGGGCCCGACGGGCTGCGTTCAGGACCACCGCACATCAAGTGGGGAACGTCTTCTCTAGCGAGGGCTTCAATTACAAACCCAAAAACAAGAAAAGATTTCCCTGATAAAAAAAGCTAGAAGTGTTTTTAGCGTGTGAGCGCGTGGAAGCCGGAGTGTGTTCAGGATCAGAGGTTCAGCTTCAAACACGTGGGCCTGATCTCCATCCAGAGAGGGGACGGGGGTCAGATGTCTCACTTTGATTCGGTGTCTCTGTGAAGCGTTGCAGTCGCTCAGCAGGAATCAACACTCAGCCGCAGCCTCTGTCTCTGTATGGGCTTGATTCAGTTTTTCCTGTAGATGTGTAGAGCAGATGGCAACGGGCTCTGATGATTATCTCAGATGTTTAAGTCAGATATGAAGTAGATGTGAAGCGCTTCGTTCCAAAACGAGCCGTCCAACATTTGGATAAAGTGACACTCGAGAGGAAAACAGGTTTCTGTGAAAGGTGAGCAGGTGACTGGAGTGATTGGATCCTGTTTGTTCTTCACAGAGGCTGAATGAGGAATTTGATTTTTCTTTTTCTGCTTTTCTTCAAACGTCGCCGACGTGTTTTGGAAAATGAACCCTTCACGTCTGTGAGCGTCGTGGTGACGGCTGGGAATCGAACCGCCGTACGTTTAGAGCCAGAGCTGTGGACTCAGACTGAAGCCACAGAGAGGAGGATTTTAAACTTGACTTTAACATCAGAGGCTCGTGACCTGGGTTCAAATCATTTGACTTGTTATGACTTGAAATTCCTCGAATCCAACTATTTTAAAAATTAAAACCTTTTGTTTCTACTTATATTAACTACGTCAACAATCAGGTCAAACAAACAAACAAACAAACAAACAAATGGTCTTATTAGTTTAACTTTAAAATAGGTCAAATCTGTTTCGTAAAAAATAGACGCAAATAAACTAGAGTGGACTTGAATCGAGACTCCACTTGATAGACCCTGGACTCTGGACTTTCCTCGTCGTGGTCTTTGTCTCGATCCTCGTTGGAGCTGACCTGGAATCAGACCTGACTCGTCTTACCTGACTCAGTCCACCTGACCTGGGACTCGGGACCTGTTGACCCTGTTTGGGGACCTCAGTGTGAACTCATACATTTCAATGACTCTGGACTCAATTAAGGACATTTTAGCTAAAAACTGAGACGTAAATCCAACGTGTGAAACAATGATTCAGTTCCTCCTCTGCAGCCGTTGTTTAGAATCACAATTTAGTTTATTTACTCTTTAATCAGACAGAAACATCTCGTAAAGACAAATAACGTTTGAGAACTTTAGGTTCTGTTCTGAAACGTGTATCTCAAAGCTGTTATTTGGCTTCGATCCATGATACACAGCTTTTTGCATGTTTCCTCTTCACAGTTAAAATACGAGTGTTTGAAAATCAGAAGATTTGACGAAATAAAAAACAAGGAAAACTGAGTGGCCGTTCAGATTCCACCGATCGGGAAGTGGTGAGAGTCTGGCCACGCTGTTCTCTCGGCCAAATGTTGCGGCGGCGTTTTGGAACGGAGCTCCTCATGTGTAGCTGCAGTGATGTGTCTGTAGTGATGTGTCTGTAGTGACGTGTCTGTAGTGACGTGTCTTGCTGTCTGTGGAGTCAGTGCTCTCCCAGCTAACGTGTGCTCTGTTTGTCTTGTAGATGTTTTCCCCTCCTGCTAGCAGTGGAAAGAACGGACCGACCTCCCTGGGGAGCGGACATTTCTCCGGCTCAAGTACGTCAGCCTTCTCCCTTTTTTTTATCCTCCTCCTCTTTCTTCTTCTTCTTTCTCCTCCTCCTCCTCCTCTTCCTCCTCTTCCACCTGCTCGCTGCTGCTTCGCTTGCTGTTTGGATTTTCGGGGGGGAACCATGTTTGGGACGTGCAGATGCTGTTTTGCGGTTTTTATGCTGTTTTGCTTGTGGAACACTTTTTCCAGTTGACTTGAAAAATTCCATTTCTTGAAAGTACAAGTGGCTCAAATGTTCTCTGAAGATTCTGGTTGGTTCTGTACTCAAATGTTGCTGCGCTCATTTCAGTGTGTTTGGTTTATTGTGTGTTTTCTGTGTGTTACGTGCTGAAGCGAAGGTGTTGTTTTGCCAGGTTGGGAAGTCGTTGTGATTTCAATATGTTTGTTTTCTTTAGTAAAAACATGGGATCCTGTAAACAACATGTGTAAATCATAGAAAAGTCTCTATTGGCCGAGAGGTTTCACTCGGTGACAGTTGGAAAGTGAAATCGGACGAGTTCACATTCGAAGCTGTTGTTTGGAGCTGGTTTGAACCGGATCCTCCGAATTGCTCGTATTTAATTTGACCAGTTGGGGACAAATTTAGCAGATTATTACCGATCAGAAACCAGTGCATTTAAAAACATATATATTCATATATTTACAGCTGTGTTGAAGCTACTGACCCTGTATAAAGTGAGGATTACTATCAATGCTGTGCAGCCAGGCTCAGGTTCAACCCTTCAGAACTGAAAAACAAAACACAAGTACATAAATCTAATAATACACAAAAAACTCTTAGAACTGAAGTTACGCAATTTCTGACACGTTAGCTTGCCATCGCTAGCGCTAACCTACTGGAAACCACTTCTTCTTCGCCGCTGTGAAACCAGTTCTTACCAGCGACTGATGTTTCTGAGCAGCAGAAGCTACTTCCAGGAAAATCCAAGTGAAACTGAAATACTGAAACGTGTGGTGTCTCATGTGGTCCATGGTGTGGACCACATTCTGGGTCACAGATAAATTCTTCTTGCTCAGACAGGAGGAAATATTCAAGTTCTCATGGTAAAGCCTGTTTTGACTCACACTGGATTTCTGAAGAGGTTGAATATGATTTGTTGTTTGTTGTTGTTGTCTTCTGCTGGACGTCTCAGTTAACAACACGTGGACGTCCGAGCTGTGAGGGGACTTTTCATGTTTCTGCGTTTTTAAGGCGACGTGATGTTTTTCAGCTTCTCGAGCTCATTCCTGAAGGAGACTTCCTGTTTTTCTGATGTGCTGTGCTCATTCTTTCCGGCCTCTGTTTGTGTGCATGTGTGTGTGTGTCTGTGTGTGTGTGTGTGTTGTGGAGATCAGCTCACTGTGTTTTGCTGGTGTGTAAGATGCTGTTTTTTGTGGCTGTGAACGTGAAAGTTCCAATGTGCAGCAGATTGTGAAGATTCACTTTTATTGGTTAAACATCAGAGAATCAAGAGTTTGCTGCACAGTGTTGTTCTAAGTGTCCTGATTAATGGCAGGTGCATTCTGGGACGTAAACCAGAGAATCACCTCCCTCCCATTTCCTTTAAATCCAGTTGTGCTGATTGTTGTTGTTACAGTTGTGTTGGTGCGGCCACACGCATCGTTCCCCTGGTGTCAAAGTTCAAACACCTTTTTGAAAATACCTTGATCTGTGCATGAGAACATACATGTGCGTGAATGTGCGGCACACGCTAAGCCTCCTGGTTTGAGGTTTTAAATGAATGGTCATCTTTTATTTGACTGTGCGTTTTCTTCTTCTGGCATTTCTGTCAGTTACCGAACACGTGGTGTAGCACCACCTGCTGGTCTGGAGTGGGATCGACCTCGATGTGCAACCGGTCGCTAGAAACTCAAAATGTGTTTGGATGTGCAGTTTGTTGTCAAATCGATAAATGTTGTCTAACCTTTACACAACAGCAATCATCCATCTATATAGATTTTTTTTAAATATTATATATATATTGGTTGGTTCTTCAGACACTATTTGCAACATATATAACATAAATACACCAGTAACAATAGTCCCAACATGGACACACAACAAAGAGAGGACACGATGCACAGATCTGTGTTCCACCTCTTTGTTGTCATGTGTCTGTCGGTATTTTAATGAAATGTTGTTATGCTATCATCAGTGTGATCAGTGTGTGTGTGTGTTTCTGCTTCCTGCCGAACACCGACCGGCTCGTGTCTGTTACTCGCGCTCCTGTAATTTGCCTCTTAACGGCTTCGGGAAGCCATTTTGTCAGTTGGCTGGAAAACAGAGAGAAGCCGAGACGTCTTCTTTGTTTACCGCGTTGTTGTTGTTGTTTGTGCTCGGCGGATTCGGTGATGTTGTTCTTTGCTCCCGTGCCGTGCATGCAAATGTAGAGGAAGGACGACAAGTGTTACGATTACCCCCCCCCCCCCCCCCCAAAAAAAAAGAGCCTCTGCATTTGTAGAATTGGCGGCGGCTGTGAGGCCTCGGTTTGCTGCTTCGCCGTGGATCTTCATTTCGAATTTTTTTTTTTTGTCCTCTTTTGATGGAGGAACACACACTCACACACACACACACACACACACACACTTACACTCATTGCCGTACACAAATCACACTGTTTTTTTATGTGCACACATTGAAACACCCTCATGTACAAGATGCAACACACACACACACACACACACACACACACACTCACACACACTCACACACACTCTGCTCACCCCTGCTGTGGCTTTCTGCAGGCCTCGGCATCTTGATGAGCCCTGCTCGCTGTTTGTGAATGCAGCTAATTAGAACTCCACAGACCCACACAGCCATGAGAGCGCTGGTTTCCAAAGGCTGGTGTGAGGCCAGAGGACGGGACACGCCGACACCGAGCGGGGGCCGCTCACCGCAGGTTAACAGGGTGACAGCTTCACGTGCCGACCGGAGAGCGGTTCAAGGAAAAAGCTGAATAAACAAGTGGAGGAGCTCCCATTCAGCTGCACGTATAATCCAGCAGTAAACATCCACTCGTGTTCTGTGGCAGTTGAGATGTGGTGACTTTAAACCCACGGGTCACAGTCGGGGGGGGGGGGGGGGGGGGGTGCTCCACTCGCAGGTTTCTCCTCAAGTGGCTGTGACTGAAGTGACGTCTGTATGCAAATCTGTGGAGAAGTGAATGTTGGTTGCAGCAGTGCAACATGTGAGGAAGAAGAGCAGAACTCTTCTTCACGTAGAAATCAGCTGGAACAGAGAGGAAGCTCAAAGTGCTGCTGCAGAGCACAGAGAGTTTAATGGTGAAGAAACCCCGGTTAAAGTGGGTGTGCACAGAAAGACAAAGGGGCGGGGCTTAAAACTCTAGAACAGTGTATGTACGTCCAGCTGATTGGTTTAGATTTTCAATTTGCACTTACAAAACAGCAAATACCTGAAATACTGTAAATGAACTCAGTTGAGAGACGGAAACTTTGATCTCTCAAACCACAGTTTGTTCCTGATTCTCTGTAAACAGGTGGAGTTTAATAAACGTAAACAAAGAGACGAGGACTTAAAGGAAACAAGAGTCCGGATCAACACGTTAAAAATACCGTCTGGCGGACGAGAGGCGGAGGAATAAAAACGTGTTTTAGGAAAAACGCTTTATCTGATGCTTTTGACGAAGGGGAGTGACATCTCTTTTGTGAAGCCCCCGCCACGTTCCACGTAAGTCCTCGTTTTTTTTGGGGGGCGATAAATTCACGTTAACGCACAAAAGCATCTAAACATAAACGCTGCACAATCCCCACGAGTCCCAGCTGACACGCTCAGCCCACGGTCATCACCAACCAGGAAGTGGATTAGGCGTTTTAATTATTGGGAGATTTCGCCGTTGCTGCTGTTTATTTTGGGATCATCCCTGGAAAGATAATGCAGACTTCAAACTGTGTGTGTTTCTAATCTCCTCCTGGATGAAGCCGTGCAGCGAGCGGCTTCACTCCGCCTGTCAACGCCACCGCCGCCAATAACACTCGTCTATTTCAGGTCTTGGCTGGTTCTGGTGTTTTTCCTCTTTTTTCTTTGACATTCTTCTAACCTCTCAGATCCGCTGTTTGTCTCCCTGTCACTGGTGTTGGAAGGTGTGTGTGAGATCTGAAGAGGTTCTGATGTGTGTGAGCATGTGTGTGTAGTTGGGGGGTGGGGTGGGGGGGGGGGGGACATAAAGTTGGCAACGAAAGATGGACAAAATGTTTCCTGGAGTGACAGCAGAAAGAGGCTGAAATTAAGGATATAAGGAAAGGAAGCAAAAGACGGAAGGAAGAAAGGAAAGCAAGTAAGAGAGGGTAAGAAAGACCTGAAGATAGAAGAAGGGAGACATGGAGAGACAGATGGAAGAGAGAAGGGAAAGAAAGAGAAGGAAAAGGATCAAATAAATCTGGTGTTCTATTCTCATTGTCAACAACCAGTCAACCAGTAAACCTCAGACTGGGTCTCTTGTCCAAACCTGCTGGCGTTTCATAAATCTAAAGTTACACCTCCTTAGTTTCCTCAGACCGATTCAAAGGAGGAAATGTTGTGTCTGGACTATTTCAAGCGGCGGATTGATCCACAGCAGCAGGACGGTGAGAAGGCTCCGACGCTGACTCGTACTCTGCAGCAGATTGACTCAAAGTCTTAAGATACAAATTCTATGAACACATGTGAATATACAGAATTCAAGTTTCCAAAAGCTCAAGTTTGACCGATCACGTTTGAGAAGGCGTCTGCTTGTCAATAACAGCGCCCCCTGCTGGAAACATGCTGCAGATGCCACTGCTTTGTTACGGCACCGTGGTAAAGCCACAGATGACCTGAGCTCGTCCCCAGTGATAAACAATGTGGACTAGTGGTTTCAGTAGTTGACCCTAAACAGTGTTTTTGTAACTAGCCCTAAAATATCATTAGTTTCCCCAGAAGCTGATTCACCATCAGACGAAAGCTGATGAATATTGCCAAACTTATTTAAACCCTTTCTTTTGTTTCTCGATTGGTTTTGTATAAAATCAATTAACACTAAACAACAGAATAACTAACCCTAACCTAAAAGAGTCCCGACCCTTGTGTGTCTGAAACTCAACAAAGTTGTGTCAAACTGAACCAACTTGTCTTGAGAAGGACTCGAACCTCGTGTGTCTCACGTCCCACGAGTCACAAAGCCCGTCTGGTCCAGATCGGCTTCCAGGGCGATCACATCAAGTATCTGTATCCTGTTTTATTTTGGTGTCTCCTTCCGCCTCCTCTTCCTTTTCTTGTCGGAACCCGCAGACGAGCGGCGCCGCTGCCAGCGAGCTTCACGCGTTAGCACAGAAATTTGGACGAGGGCAGATACAGCCCCCGATGGCACGCCTGATTTTTGTTCCTCTAATTGGCATAGCTTATTAAGTCACAGTTCACAGCGGAGCAAAAAGGAGGCTGCTTTAATAATACCCCCTCTCCCGTTTGATTTGATGCACTTGTTCCGAGACAGATAACGCGCCCCCCCCCCCGCCTCCCTCTTGTCTCTATTCAGTCAAATCTGCCTCCGTTCCGCCCGTCACTCAGAAGCCGCCCGGCTGATCGCTTTCAAAATAGAGACGGAGAGCAGGAGCCGGTAGCTCGATGCTCAGCCTCCCACCTCCTCTGCTCTGAGTCTAAATCGTCTGGTTTCCCCGTCAAAGCAGAACGACAGACACACAAACATCCAACCACGCTGCTAATTGTGCAGCGGATTAGGGATTAATAGGCGTTTTTAGCTATAATGGCAAATATTATTAGCCCCATTTACTTTTCTAATGCTAATAATGACTCTGCTAATAATGGCAGTGATTTCAAGGTTAAGGTCTGTGAGAACTCGACATGGGTTTGTGTGTTTTTATTTTTTTTCTTCCCACAAAGCTCAGGAGATTGACGTGCCGCTTGCTTCGGCGCGCTGACTCGCTACCGAGTCGGAGCTCCATATGTTTCCCCAGAAGACGGAGCTGGGAGGAGCTGCTGAGCTCAGATCAGTTTGTTAGTCGTGTTTCTCTGACTTCACTCTGGTTCTATCTGGTGTGAGTCTGTCTATGTTTTGTTCATGTGAGGTTTGTGCGGTTTGTGGGTCAAAGACGATCTAGAACTCACAATTTAACCAAATTTGTGAGAAAAGTGGATTTTTTTTTAGACGTTGCTAGTTTTAGTTTCAACAGCTTTTCATTGACTGCTTTATATTTCCTATGTTTTTAGGATTTAAACTTAAAATTAAGGATTTAAGAAACACAATTGAATTCCATTTAAAGCCAAACTGTTGAAATGTTTTATTCGCCTCCTCACTCGCTCTGATTGGACGAAGTTTTTCCACCGCTACATTTACCAATGAGTAATAATCTTGTCCTTAGTTTGCGTCTGTAAAGATCTGAATGGTTTCTTCAAGGTGAGGTCACTTCCTGTCTAATTTTCTGTTTTTGGTTTAACCAGATACTTTACCTGGGGGATGTCGGGCTTATGACGCATACTGCAGTCAGCCACCAGGGGGCGATCCAAAACAGTCTAACGTGAAAAACATGATACCTGCTAAATATGATCACGTTAGCATTGTCGTTTCCGCATCAAACTGGAAACACCTGTTCCTTTTCTCTCCTTCTTCAGTTATTAGTTACATTCACACGTCTCTTTTCTTTTCCCGCTCAGTCACACAATCTGTTCACTTCCTCTCGTCCAATGAGCCGAAGGTAGCTGAATACCTTTCCCCCCCGCCGCCACCGGCGCCTCCACCACCGCCACGCCACCGCCTGCGGCGAACACGGTTTACTTCCTCTTCGGTGTCTTTTGGTGAAACCTCGCAGCTCGGGCCCCCCCCCCCCCCTCGTCTCCTCGCTCCGCGGTCCGGGGGTGACGTCGGCGAGGTGTTGTGTGTTTTCGGCACACCTGTTCGCTCGTACCGGCGGCGGCACAATCGCAGTCACCGAGCCTAATTACCCGATCCTTAAAAAATAAAGAGACAGAAACCGTCAAGCAGCCTGCCTGGCAATTACAGCCGCGCTCAACACCTCTCTACAAACAGCTCTCCAATTAGAAGCAGCCAACTTATTCTGGGAGGCGGCGGCGGTGGAGTGTGTGTGTGTGTATGTGTGTGTGTGTGTTTATGCTTGTATGTGTTTAACGTTGAAACTTGTGTGTCTTGTGTGTGTTTGTGTTTGTGTGTGTGTGTGTGTGTTTATGCTTGTATGTGTTTAACGTTGAAACTTGTGTGTCTTGTGTGTGTTTGTGTTTGTGTGTGTGTGTGTGTGTTTATGCTTGTATGTGTTTAACGTTGAAACTTGTGTGTCTTGTGTGTGTTTGTGTTTGTGTGTGTGTGTGTGTGTGGCTAACCTCAAGGCTGAAGAGGTGTGTTAAGAAAAAATGGCGGCTTTTAATTGAGAAGTTCAAGGTTTGGGAAACAGCTGATTCCACCTTCATCTTCCTCTGTGTCCTCACTCTGCTCCTCTTCATCACCCGTGCAGTTCTTCACCTCTACTCTTCCTCTGGATCCACTGATCTCTATCTTTCCTTCGAGGCTTTCTATCTTTCTTATCTCAACCTGCCATCCTCCTCTTTGTCCTCCCTTTCAACAGCTCCATCCCTTCTTCCTCAGCTTCCTCTTCATCACTCTCCCTTCTTTCCTCTTCAACCTTCTGTATTTTTATTTTCTATTTCCTCTTTAGTTCCTTCCTCCTTTCTTATACGTATCCATCTTTATTCTATCCACTATCTCGTCTTCTTCTTCTCCCCCACTTGTTCTCTCCCTCTCTCCCTCTTCATCCCCTGTTACCTTCCTCCTCATCCTCTTGGTTGCCATTGAGTTTTTTCTTTCGCGTCAGACTCCTGTTGTTGATTCTTTCGATGCAAAACATCCTGTTCTCCTCCGTCATTTGTTTGTTGTTGTTTGCCTCCACATTGTTTTTCCTTCTTCCGACCTTCAACATTAAACCATTGCTTCCTGCTCTTATGTCACGTTTCCTCTTCCACTTCCTTCTATTTGCCTTCGACACGAAACACAGGCTCCTGGATCTGACCTGGAGTCTGATCGTGATCCTCAGTGAGAAGCATGTTGAGATTCTGTCCTTTTTCTTTTTATGAATGAAATCCACGTCCACATGAGTTACTCTTTCCAACTGATGCCATTTCTGTGTAGATTAACTTACCCTGAAAACAATAACATACGATGAGCTCAGTTCAAACAGGCAGTGATCAGCGGACGAGCCTGAAAGTGAAGGGAGTGACAACAGAGCAGTAAAGGCTTCAGGTTCTCAGGGTTGATTATTCAGCTTCATCTGAGAGAAGGATCTGGACAGAAAGAGAGAGAAGGAATGGAGAGAGGATACGATGAAGGTGAAGAGGAAACCACTCAAAAAGACGTTTAGCAAACGAATAGTCTTTTTAGGTTATAATTATTATTCTTTAATGTGTTGGAATGATTTTATAATGGCATGTCTCTCTCATCCTCATCTTATGCACGTCCATCCTCCTTTTCCTCCTTTTCCTCCTTTTCCTCCTTTTCCTCCATTTTCCTTCCACCCTTCCAAACCCTTCATCTCAAACTAGGTGAAACACACACACATGTATTTGCTTGGTCGAGTGTCTATACGATGAGAACCCGTGTGTCGAGGTGTCTCGTGAACGAACGTGATGCGAGCTGACTTGTCGGAGACACTGAACCTTCACACTGCAGAGATCAGCAGGTTAAACCATCTGCTTCGGAGCGGGGGGAGGGACAGAGCGGGGGAGCGGCGCAATGGTTCGTCCCAGCTTTTGTTTTATTCTAAGTCTTTGGCAGCGCTGGCACCGGAGTGGCACTGCCAAGTCCCTGTGTGTGTGTGTTTCTGTGTGTGTTTGTGTGTTTCTGTGTGTGTGTGTGTGTTTCTGTGTGTGTGTGTGTGTGGAGTAGATATATTTTCCAACCCCCCCTTTTCCACACACACACTCATGCACATTCTCACACACACACACGCACACTTGCACAAACACACAAAAAACAGTAAATTGTCTGGAACACCCCTAGTGCCATCTGGTCCTGTGACAGGCCAGACAGTGTGTGTTTGTGTGTGTGTGTGTGTGTGTGTGTGTGTGTGTGTGTGTGTGTGTGTGTGTGTACTTGCACTTGGATATTTGTGAGGACCATAGACCTCAAGGTTTGTTTGGGGGTGAAGACGATTCAGGTTCAGGTGTTGTGATGGTTCATGTTCGGTAAGAAGCTGAATAACCAGTGCATTATACCAGTGAGTGTCTTTACTAAGATAGAAGAACATGAACGTGTGTATATGTGTGTGTGCAGTAAGTGTGTGTGTGCACACAGAGAGAGAGAGAGAGAGAGAGTGTGCATGCGCTGTGTCGATGTGTGTGGCATTACTGTGTTTTTGTTCATGTAAAATTGAAAAACCCAACATTTTCTGAAACGCTTCCTCTCTCACACACACACAGACACACACAGACACACACGGGCACACACAGACACACACAGACACACTCTCCAGTATCAGCAGTGAATTTATGCCACCGTCCCTGGCTGTGTTTGTGTTCGTTTGGATGCTCTTCCCTGACGTTTAATTGGTGTTTTGGTCCAGTGTGAAACTGGGTTATTTCACAGTCCCAGTGTTTAGACCTTTTTCTAATGGAGTTCTGTCCGACTGCGGGGGGGGGGGGGGGGGGGGGGGGGGGGGGCGGGGGAGTTATGGAACAGAGAGAAGCTGAGTCCTGCCCGGGTGCCCTTGAGCGTTTAGTGACACATTCTTGTCACAGATCCTGACGTTCGACCTCGGATGTTGTGATTCTCTGCCCTGATTGGTTGCTTCGTCTTGATTGGCTCCAACTTTAAGTTTTATTTATCATCATTTGTTGTCATAATCTTATTTGTGTTTTTATTGTCTCCACCTCTAGATTTTACTCACACTGGCACATTCACAGTAAATTCTACAGCTGTTTGGTTCAGTGCTTTGCTCAAAGGCACAGAGGGAAAGACTGGTCTCCAGATTTGAACCGACAACCTTCCATAGACGGAGTTATTGCTTTGCTCCATGCACCTGGACCTGTATTATGTTAGCACCTGGCTTAAGGGGGAATTGAGCTCGTAACCCTGACGGTGTGTTGAGGCCTTGCTCATTAGACCTGAGCTGCAAACTGTGATCGCCTCATTGATAAAATGGTGGCCATTGAACAAGCAGGGAATGTGTAATAGAAGTCAACTGTGTGTGTGTGTGTTTGTGTGTGTGTGTTTGTGTGTGTGTGTGTGTGTGTGTGTGTGTATGAGAGACACATGCGGGTTGACCTGAGGAGACCAGACCGCAGCTTCCTCATTGGTCAAAGAACATCTGGCAGTGTGTGTGTGTGTGTGTGAGAGAGTGTGTGTTTGTGTGTGTGTGTGAGTGTGTGTGTGTGAGTGTGTGTGTGTGTGTGTGAGATACCACATTGATCTCCCCTCTCACATTCCACACTGTCAGGACTGTGAATAGCAAGAACTCCTCACTCCAAACATTTCTCCCTCTCTCTCCCTCTCTCCCTTACTTTTCCTCTTTTTCTCTCTTCTCTCTTCCATCTCTCCTTTCTTTCCTCCTTTCTCTCCTTTCTTTGCTTCTGTCTCTTCCCACTCATTCTCAAATCAGATCTAATCACGACCCGACTTGTATTGACACTTGAAACTTGACTGTGACTCTTCGTGGCGAGCCAGAGAGACGACCTGTTCTCCTCCTGAGTGACTCGGCAGATGACTTGTCTCCTAGAACTTGGTGGAGCAGCAGGTCCAGGATTATTTTTTACCACTTTCCTTTAAAAAATAAGACAGTGTGTTCAGATTTGGTGCAGATTATCAGACTCTTGTTATGTTGTTTGGTCTCGATGGGGCGACTGTAGGTGCTGAACTGGGATTTAAGTGATTCATGGTTTTGTCTAGCCACTCAATTTGGTTGAGATTAGATAAGGATGTCTGGTGTAACTTGGAGTTATTCATTAATTATCTGGAAATAAATCAAATCCGTGATCTTTCCTGAACCTCAACCGAAGAGTTTTTGTTTCCTGGATCAAACACACGACTCCGGACGGGATCTTTGGTTCTGGTTCAGCACTCGGATGCTTCTGCAGCTTATTGCTTCATGCACTCAGAACGAACGTTGCCTCGGAACATTTCTCCAACCAGCGAATGCGTTTCCTCGAAATCAAATCAGCCTCCTGGAGTTGAGCTGTATGGAGATATGACTTCTACAGAGTCGTGTCTGGAGGCTCCGCTCGGTGGAATGTTAAACCAACACGTTGAGAAGATCTGTTAGTGTATCTGAGGTTGTGTGTCTTATTTGACAGCTTTGTGTTGCAATAACTTGAGGCTGAAACCGTCGCTTCCACACAGTGTTTCTCGCCCGTGGTGAAGAGGACGTTAAAAGGGACATTTGTTGGTGTTTTGTTTTTTCTCTCCCCCCCTCCACTCTCCTCTTTTCTCTCATTTTCCGGCCGGCTGCCTGTTGGATGGCCGTCCTCTGACAGCTTGAAGCCATTTGAAGGACCAATTATCCAATAAATGCGGCTTTATGAAGTTGTTTCCCTGCTGCTGTGTTCTTGGAAGGCAGAGGTATATATCAAGAAGATTTACAGCACCCAAGCTTTAACAGAACGAGCCACCATTTGGGAGGACGGGACGCCTCCTCCCGCAAAGCAAAACATAAGCACATTGGTTTTATCGTGCTCTAATATCTCGGCTGATGATCCAACACCAAGCGACTGTTCTCTAACAGAAACCAAAGATTTAATCCAGAAAATAGAAGACAGACACCACACAGTCAAAGTATATGGACACCCCCCATACTCCAGAGATGTGTGGTATCTGTGACCAGGAGCATTAATCTGCTGCTGCTCCTCTGGAAAGACTCAAAGAACGAAGGTCTGGATCTGGCCGAGGGGATTTGCTCCTGAAGCAGATGTCGGCTGATACGATCAGGCTCACAGTCGGAGCTGCAGTTGATCCTGAAGGTTTTAGGATGTGGTTAATTTAGACCCACTGGTTTGTGAGCTGCTGTTTCGAGGCCTCCAGTTTGATATCTGGTTCAGCCCCATCATGTTGTTTGGAAACCAGGAGATACCATATTTGGAGGAGCGCGGGGGTGGAGCTACCGGGTGCTAGCTGTCAAACGGTATCCACGCTTACTTAGGAAAATGTTTACTTGCGTTAGAAATCAAATCCGACATGGAGTAACTTTCTCTGACAACTAGTGGAGTCGTCCTCTGCTGGTCATTAGGGAGAATGCAGCTTTGTGTGTACGTCCATTTATATATTGAGTCTATGATTTAAATGTTCCCAACCCAAACTGGGACGGCAGTTTCTTTGGGCACACAATTTTTCACGAGATGTTCCCTCAACGTTAGACGCACAACATTGCCTCAAGAAGTTTCCTTCCTCTCGCACCAGAAGGCAGCGAACCCGTTTGAGGTCTTCATCGGTCTTCAGCGCATCAGAAGCAAACACTGTGTTGTCCACACGACCTGTGAGCTTTGCTTGTTTACTTTGTCTGTTTGAATACGGCAACACATCTCTTCAAGAGCACCAGCTGCTTCTGGAGCGCATCGCACAAACCTGGCCTTCTGAGCTCGCCACGATATTCCCTCCCAGAAGAAGAGCTGATTCAATACGCGTATTAACTGTAGAAGAAGTGTGTACATGTGGTATCAGGGCTGTGGGGGAGTTGTTGTTTGTGTTTGGTGTGAGTCTGTCAGGCTGACGGCTCTGGGTGCGGCCAGAGGTTTTAAAATACTTCAGCTCGGACTGAGGAAGCAGAACTAATTGCTTCAGTGACTCTGTGAGAGGGGGGGCAGGGACCAGGGGTTTGTCACTTCAGCATGTGTGTGTGTTGGTGTGTTGGAAAAATCCCCCCCGCCCTCCCTGATTACACTCCTGTGGGTGTTTGATCAGTGAAATGTGATGGAGACCCCCTAGTTGACCCTGAATGAATCCCCCCCCCCCCCCCCCCCCCCGGTTAAAGGCATCTTCTGTGTGTCGGGGGGGCTGGAATCTGGAACAAATATCAGTAAATCATCAGGTCGAGGCTCGGCCGGCGCTCCCCTCCCTGTTTCCTCAATAAAGCGTTTCCTTCTCCGAGTGTCGGGCTGCGAGAGTCTCGTCTGGTGAAGCCCAGGAGCTCCACACATAAATCTAAATGTAACCTCTGTTTGAACCGAGCATCAGAAGCATTCGCTGCTGCTTGTTACGTACAGGAGCGGCAACACAACAACCTATCGATGTTGTGTTGCAGCAGGTTCGTGCAGCGACTGTACACAACATCTCAGAAGTCTCTCGTCCTCAAAGCTGGATTATCAGGTTCTAAATCTGCTGTCAATAAAACACAGCTGGCTGCGAGTCTGATAAACAACCAGCGGGTGAGCTAACCAGGCTCCTCACGGCCTGACTCACCGCACTGGGCCGGTACTGGTCATGGTTTCTACACCACTGGCTCCACACGTGTGTCCAGAAACATTCAAATCAGACAAGCTTGTTAGGTGATGGAGTCTTTGTGCGACACTAAGTTTAACACACCCTGAAACTGCTGCTTGTAGGAACATTATCAATTCTATTTTCACTGTCCACTGCTGCAGCTCCTCTGTTCAGCCTCTGTCTCAAACACTTGGATGATTATGATTGGATTACTGTTGTGCTGTTGTGCGTTGTGATGTGTGTGTTTACTCTGGAAGCAGGTGTATTGTGAAACTTTTTAACTTTTACATTCACAAAAAAAGATTAAGATTCATTTAACAAGATGGCTGCTGCTTCACACACATACCTTTAAACACACTGACACACACACACACACACACACACACGCACACATTTCAAGCACCAGGGCTACAAATTAGAAAGAGCTGAGTAAATGTGCAGCAGGGCTGGGGGAGCGTGGGCCGTGTTCGGGACGGAGAACAGTCACTGCTTGTTTTATTGCCTCCCGATGAACACCTGCAACGAGTGAGGAGGCTGAGGGAGGGAGAGGGAGAGAGAGAGAGAGAGAGAGAGAGGGGGAGAGAGAGAGAGGGAGAGAGAGAGGGAGAGAGAGAGAGAGGGAGAGAGAGAGAGGGAGAGAGAGAGACACGTAGTAGCTTGTGAAACCTATTTGTTCAGGCTTCAGTGTTTGTAAACACAGGAGAACATATGTGGACAACTTGTCTTACTCTAATGCAGAAACCAGGAGAGGCCACTGACATGTTCTGGTGTTTGTCCCGTGAAGCAGCAGCAGCAGGTTGTCGGCTCCGACCCGTCTTCTACGTGTTCGACTCCTCTTCTTCATCCTGAGATGTTTGTGTTCTTCCAGCCTCACGTCCGTCTCGTGTTAGAAACCTCATCAACACGTCCACTCGCTCACTGGGAAGCTTCCAGACATTGTCCTGCTTGTTTCACACGTTACAGAAAAGCACTGACTCAGACATTCTCACTTTCTCTCTCTGGAAAAGTTCAGGGGAATGTGCAGGTCTGAAAGTGGCACCTTTTTAATTAACTTATTTAATTTTCAGTAATTGTAGAAATGCTGAATATCTCTGCTGACATCGGTCGACTTCTGGAAGATGGTGTATTTTATATACATGCATTCCTGTGTGTGTGTGTGTGTGTGTGTGTGTGTGTGTGTGTGTGTGTGATGCAGCTGCAGCCCTGAGCCTTGTGTGAAGCTGTGAACTGTGACGCAGTTACGGTTTCAGGCTGACGTCTGATTTCTAAAGAACAGTTGATATTGACAACAGAACATTTTCTCAGAAACCAGTGAGAGCTCTGAAACTTTTTTTTATTTTTCAACTCAGTTGTTTTTTGTCATTAAAATCTCCTCAAACCAAATATAAGAAATAACAACTTCACTGCTTCCATTCTGACTCTCTTAGTGTGTGTGTGTGTGTGTGTGTGTGTGAGAGCTAAATGAATGCAGCTTTTGTTCAGCATGGTCGTTTGTATTTTCCAGTGTGTGTGCATGTGAGGGTGCATGTGCATGCATGCATGTGTGGGTGTGTGTTTGTGTGTGTGTAGACCAGGCAGTGGTTCTCTTAACAGTAATAATGTGAAATGTGAAGCAGCAGGTTCTGTTCTCTGTTAACATAATGACTGCTTTTATAGAGTCTGACAGATACACACACACACACACACACAAGCACACACACACACACACAAGCACACACACACACACAAGCACACACACACACACACGCACTAAAACATCAGCCCTGTTTTGTGGTAACCCCGTCAGTTTGGAAAAACAATCTCCTCAAATGCATTTTCACGAATTTATTTTCATTTTCTTCATTTACATTTCTTTTATTTATATAGAAATTGTCAAATTCGATCAAATATTTACTTTTCTTTCTTTGTATTTAAAAAAAAAGATTTGTTGTACTTTCTCCTCTCTCTCTCTCTTCAGTGTGTTTGGTTGATGTCGTAATCAATTTTTTTTTTCTTGGGTCCAACCCTGAATTCATCTTCTTTGTTTAGTTGCATCTTGGTCTTCTTCATCCTCTTTCCTGTTTCCTGTCACCAAGTGCTGCTTCTGCAGAAAAGTATCTGCACATCATCCCTGATCCCGTAGCGTGTGGCGTGTAGCATGTAGCGTGTAGCGTGTAGCTTGTGGCGTGTGGTCCGTTTACTATGAGCAATGATTGAGCCACCTCCAGTGTCAGCCTTTGTCTCCTCTGGTCGTGTATCACACACATTAAGAGCACGGAGACGCTGTCAGCTGAACCTTTAGTGTCACTGGAGATCTGTGTGTCGATGGCTTACAGTTCACAGTGTGTGTGTGTGTGTGTGTGTGTGTGTGTGTCCTCACAAACACACAAGACATGAAGCCCAAACACCCTGTGTGATCCAGGGCTCAGCTGAAACCTTCAGGAGGACCAGCGCTCTGTTTGCAACTTAATTCAGTTTTGTCTTCAGATGATTGCTGCTGTTGTCTCACACTCACACACACACACACACACACACACACACACACACACACACACTCACACACACACACACACACACACACTCACACACATAGACACACACAAAGACGTGCTTTAATGTGTTTAGAGTGAGCAGCGGAGCTCTCCTTCCTGCGTGCCCAGACATGTATTATGTGGCTTTCAAAGGGGAAGCCTTCACTTTAGTGTGTGTGTGTGTGTGTGTGTGTGTGTGTGTGTGCACAAGTGGGTGTGGGTGTTTTCTTGAGATCAATGCAGTTATAGAGTGCAGTGTTTTTTGACTCCACACACACACACACACACACACACACACACACACACACACACAGGCCTGTTCTTAGTCAAGTGTCAAGCTCGGCCCTTCTGACATCTGGTCCCTTAAACCTCTGGAGTCTCCTGGTGTGTGTGTGTGTGTTTGTGTGTTTGTGTGAGTGCGGGGCTCCTGCCCTTATACCTTTGTGAGGCCCATTTTAAGCATAGACCCTATAGAGTGTGTGTGCATGCTTGCGTGTCTGTGTGTGATTAACTAACCATTCCCTGTTGGTGTGACAGACCTTGCCAATACACTTGCACTTATTGTCAACTGGTCGATGTCCCGTCTGCCAACATGGAGGAGGCCGGATGGATTCTCTTTACAGTCTAGAATCCACCTCCTGCATGGAACCAGAGAGCTGGGGACATTCATCCTGCTTATTTCAAATCATCTGTTCATACAAGACTTTACAAAAATCATTAAAACATTTGACACATTTGTAAGCGTCACATACAAACAGAGTGAAAACCCCAGAGGGCTCCGGTGTACTGGGGTTAATGGGAGGACTGGGATCGACACTGTGTTCTCAGTTTGCCTCGTGCCTCCACACAACGTCGTTTCACCAGCAACACAACCGAGAACACCGTCCCGGGGATTATCTCTGCGGCACTTTCATCGCCGTGGATATTTTAAAAATAGGCGCAGCCCGGTGAAGCAGCAGCCGGCTCTCGGAGGATGAAAAACTCTCGCACACATGTGTCGCATGTTAAGTGTGAATTAATTGGATTGCCGCTGTTTCCAGCCACACTTTGTGAATCTCATCTGTGCGCGGATTGTGGCGTTTGGGTTTGCAACAACACAAATTGAGGCTGATGGTAAACAAACTGCTGCAAATTAGCAGTGGAAATGTTTACCTGTTTCCTTAACAAGCTGCATCCGCACTCCGCCGCCTCTCTCTGCAGAGTTAAACACACTAAGCTGTGTCGTCCTCAGAGTGTGGGGGTGTTTTGTTGCTACACCACTGGAACACTGTCTAGTGGATTGTGTATCTGTGTGTGTGTGGAGTGAGAATGTTGTCAACACAAATTAATGAAAACAGCCTTTTTTTTTATCTCACATTGAGAGTTTTGAGATTTAAAGTTGCAGAAGTTCAGCAGCCAATGAGTGAACTGCAGGTGGTGAATTGTGGTGCATTGTGGGTAATGGGCGATTCCGGGTTTTGGAGTTTGACACATTATAGTATGAGCTTCTTTTCTACCTTTTTTTCAAGTGGGTGATGTTTTGCTTTAATTCCTGGGTCTCGATTAGAATATTCAGACATCATGAGGGAACCGATATTAACGAGTGTTTGTTAATTGGTGCAGCTTCCTGTGCTCTGATTGGTTGAGGCTGTCCCTGAGATGTGTAGATATGCAGCCTGCTGCAGATTTACCTCGGAGGAGGCGTCGTGTTGGTGAACATCGTGAATCACATCTCTCTATTGTAGCGTTTGGCGATTTAAGGCCGATTTGGCTCAGATCTTAGCGAGGTTAAAAATCCATCCAACCTTTATCTGTACCGCTTATCCTCTGATGGTCGGGGGGGGGGTTGACACTAATCCCAGCAGCCATTGGGCTTTGGTTCATCCCGGACACATTGCCGACCCATCACAGGGACAACACACACAGAGACAGTCATTTACACAAACCCACGTGAGAGAAGCAGAAGCAGTTTCCATTCTGAAGAAGTCTCAGTTTAGATTTCTGTCACAAGGTCGTCCTCAGAGATCTGGGGTTTCCAGGACATCCCGGGGGTCCTGCAGGGGCTTTCTGAGGGACGCTCAGAGACAAATGAGGAACAGCCGATTCGGAAAGTGAGAACGATGTGGTCGTCTCTTCCTCACCTTGTTTTCCACTTCTCACTGTCGACACAGGAGAGACGTCACCCTCCCTCGTTTTTACTTCTGCAATTTGTCAAATTCAAATGTTTACATGAATGAGACGCTGCAAAAAGACCCAACAGGTGGATGGAAGGAGGAAGAGGAAGGAGGAGGAGGATGAAGAGGAAACACAGAATAGAGAAGAGAGAAAGAGGGTGTGAGAGTAAGGAAGGAAACTGTCCCTCTCCATTAAAAGTCTCATATTAAAGCTTTATTATATTGAAATATTTAAAGGTTAAATGAACGCTGATAATGGATCTCGACAGCCATTAAGCTGTAATTACTCTGTAATGCAGTTAGTGACAGACACGGGATCAGTTTCTGCATCAAACACAGAGAGGGGGGAGGGGGGGGGGGGAGATGAGACTGTTTTTTATTTATTGATTTTAGTCACAGACGCTGATTTAAACCAGAGCTGTTGTTCTCTGTATTAAGTATTAATAAGAAAAAAACAGAGCATGAATAACTATTAACTGAGAGAGAGAGAGAGAGAGCGAGAGGGAGAGAGAGAGAGAGAGCGAGAGAGAGAGAGAGAGAGAGAGAGAGAGAGAGAGAGAGAGAGATGAAAGGTGATGGAGCAGGAAAGCAATGAGGAAGGTTACCTTCTAAATCTGCTGTTTCCAAATGAAAGCTCTGAACTTATGGTTTATTGTTATTGTTGTGATCGTCAGTTTGTGGCTCCTGAGGAAGAAGCTGCCTGGTTTATTAAAATCTGCTTCCATCAAGTAAACATGTGTTGAGTGTCATGCAGGCTGGTGACTGGAGGTCACACGGTTTATTGTCTAACTCACCTGGAAAGCTAGGAGGCCAGAGTTTCACTGCACAAAGTTATATCAACATTAATTAGTTTCATCATCCTCACACACCTGATCTCGGTTATCACTGGTCGGTCAACCTCCGTCGCCCTGACCCCAGGATATACATCAATATCTATATTGTATATATATATATATATATATATATATACATTCAGATGGTGAGGACGGGTCTGAGATCTTTCTATGGACGTTTCCCTCTGAGTCTCCGTCTCCATTAAAAGCTCCATGAATCCTGCAGCGGCTGCTGAGTGTGATTGGATGAAACCTCCACAGTGACTCTGTGTAGAAATCCTTCAATGTACACATCCAGCATCAGCACCTATGTGAGGTGACTCTGAAATGTCCCAGAATGCAGTGCGTGTCCTCGCCCTGATGGGAGTGAACGCACTCTTCTTCTTCTTCTGCAGAAATCCAATCAACAAGTGAAGAGAGACTGAGAGAATTTCTACAGGCAATTTCTCTGTGTGTCGTCCTTGTGTGTGTGTGTGTGTGTGTGCGTGTGTGTGCGTGTGTGTGTGTTGTTTTTCCTGCTCCGTGTGGGTGTGTTTTGCCGTTTCGGTCGGAGCGTCTCATGCTGGTTGTGTGTCAGTGTGTGTGTGTCTCAGTGTGTGCTTGCGTGTGCATCCCTGCAGCCTTGCACCCATGCAGACATGCTAACTCGTTAACGGCTTCTCACTCCTCGCTCCCAGAAAAGGAGGTGCCATCCAGGTGGCACTCCCATGATGCACCTCTCCCCAGTCGGCGTTAACGGTCGCCGTTGGTAACAGCCTCGTCAGGGGAATTTGCATATTAAATAAGGGGGCGGTGCCTTCGTCTTCTTCACATTAACTTCACTAATCACCAACCAACACCGAACTGATCTGTGTTTAAACATAAATTATTATCAGCATCTTATGTCCTAGTTTGATTTCTATTGAATTTTATAATGATAGTGAGTGGTGAGTTAATTTACAAAGTAAGAACAGAGAGAGAGATGATGCAGAAATATATATATTATTATTATTATGCATTTGATTTGCACATTTGAATCCCAGCAGCCAGGATCCAAAATCAAACTTATCATCACACGGAAATCAACTGTCACATGTAGTGGAATGTTGGTACATGCACATATATGTGACTGTGTAGTGCAGGAGGAGTAGAAGGAGGAGGAGGAGGAGGAGGAGGTGGAGGAGGAGGAGGAGGAGGTGCAGCATCTCTACACAAGTCTGTGTTGACTGATCTCTAAATAATTACTGGAAACGGGAAACAAACACATTAGTTTCACTCTCACTTATAATCAGTGTATGTGTGTGTGTGTGTGTGTGTGTGTGTGTGTGTGTGTTTGTGTGTGTCTGCCCTGTTGTCATGTTTTATGATTTGAAACTCGGTTAATCGTTTATCAAAGAAAGATTCACTGGGCCCAGTTTCTGGTAATTGAATATTTCCTCGAGTCAAACAGAACACACGTAACAGGACACGTGTCTCAGCCTGGGACATGTGGTCTCAGCCTGGGACATGTGGTCTCATCCTGAGACATGTGGTCTCAGCCGGTGGACGCTGTGATGGACAATCCGTTCCCCTCGTTGTGTCTCCGTGGCGCCAGCGGCCGCCTGGTCACTGATAACCTGCTGCTAGATAAACTGTTTTGGGAATGGAAGGTCACAGGTATGATTCCCCGGCTCGCCCTCTGCGTCCATCAACATCCATCTTCTTCCTGTCAGCGTGTCCTTGAGCAAGGGACACCGGGCTGTGTTCTTTATCAGGACTCAGTCCACTGTGTGGACTGACTCACTGAGCTGTGGTTACTTTCTAGGGTTTGTACTGTTCCTGTACGACTGGAACCTACTGGACCAGATCACAACAAGCCTCATTCACTCCACCACGCTTCCTCCAGATCAGTTCAGTGTGAAATCTAACTAACACGGAGACAAGCTCACGATGACTGTCTCCTCAGTGGAGGTAATTCATCTAGTTTTGTGTGTGTGTGTGTGTGTTTGTGTTGGTCGTAGGTTGTGTTTCTTCACGCTGACTGTGTGAGTGATTTCTCAGTAAATGGCTGCTAATGTCGTGTTGGTTTCAGTGGTCATCTATTATTAGTGAGTTGGAGCAGATCTGATGGAATTCACCTGAGCCCCGTTCTCTCACTTCCCCATCAGTGCCACAAACCAACTGCTACATAACTAATGCACAGGGCTCTTCCTGTACAGGTGCATGGTGTGTGTCTGTTTGTGTGTGTGTGTGTGTGTTTGTGTGTGTGTGCAGCTATTTTTAATCCCATCGCCACCGCAAAGATTCACTCCACCCAAATGCATCATGTCAGACTGTGGCTGCAGCAGCAGAGCATTCACAGGACAGCGTCTCTGCTGCTTCAGGCCGACGGCTCAGGAAAGACGATTAGAAAGAGAAAATCTTTTTTAAAACCATATTTGTAGATTAAAATAACGTTGGATTGAAATGCTAACAGGCTTAAATCTTAGATCTTAGGTTAAACTACGATATCGCAGATTCACATATCTCCATCGTGTACTTTTGGCGTCATAACTAGCTCATGTAATGTATGAAAAGGTCGGGGTGAATGCCTCCATGAGGTCGGGTGAGGAGAGAGACTGAAACTCACAGTAAATGTCACATCAAACCAAAATAATGAAACAAAAGAGAATATTAAAAAAACACTTTCTATTTCAGGAACATGTTAAATCCAGCTCCAGTTTGAGGCTGTTCCCCACTTTCCTTTTTCAGAGAGCTACAGATCCTCCTCAGATTCCTCCGCTGTTTGTTTCCATCAAGCAGTTGTCAGTTTTTCCACCGGCTGATTTTCTTATTCGGGAGTGAAGCTCGGGGGGGGGGGGGGGGGGTGGGGGACTGGAGGACGAGAGCGAGAGAGGACGAGCTGATAGGAGTCGAAACCCCTCTGGCTCGGCGCTCAGTCGTGTTTACACTTGACAACAGGACGCCATGAAAGAGCGAGGAAGAGGCGGAAGATAAAAGGGAAGAAGAAAGAAAGTGCAGAGATGAAGGGAGAGGGAGGGCAGTGGAGGTGGGGGGGAGACAGGAGGAGAAGAAAGACAAGAGGAGGAATAAAGGGAGGAAAGGTTGTTTATCGTGGTAATGAAATCAGGTGTGACTCAGGATGAACATGTCAGTGTGACACTCAGGAGTGGAGCTCGACGCCTCGGCCTCAGGTTTCATCACAGCCTCAGTGTCTCTGTGTTGTGTTAGAATTTATCAACACAAGACAACACAAGAGTTTCATCACAACAAACTGTGACGTGTGCAAACCTCTATTTATAGTTTCACAGGAGTAAACAATGAACAACTGAGTGTCTGTTCAGTTTTATTATCATTACATCTTTTATCAGCTGATCATTATTGGCTTTAGTCGAATTAAACGTGTCACTGTCACTGATAGGACGAGTTCATGTGTTTGCTGGGAAAACGTTCAGAATGCTAACATGCTAGGCTAAGGTGCTAACGTGCTAACGTGCTAAGCTGAACGTCAGCGGACAGGCAGGGACAGGATGTGTCACGTCTTCGGTTTGTCTGTCCCGTCCGTCTGAGCCGATTCCCTGACTGAGTTGTTTGAGGGGACACTGAGGTGTATGAGGGACACTGAGGTGTTTGAGGGACACTGAGTTGTTTTAGGGACACTGAGTTGTTTGAGGGACACTGAGGTGTTTGAGGGACACTGAGGTGTTTGAGGAGGTTGAGGTGTTTGAGGGACACTGAGGTGTTTGAGGGACACTGATGTGTTTGAGGGACACTGAGGTGTTTGAGGGACACTGAGGTGTTTGAGGGACACTGAGTTGTTTGAGGGACACTGAGGTGTTTGAGGGACACTGAGTTGTTTGAGGGACACTTAGTTGTTTGAGGGACACTGAGGTGTTTGAGGGACACTGAGGTGTTTGAGGGACACTGAGTTGTTTGAGGGACACTGAGGTGTTTGAGGACACTGAGGTGTTTGGTCATGAATGTCGTGGTTTGATTTTGACTCAGGATCTCACTTCTATTTGTGGCTTAGATCTTTAAAATGTAGGTTTTTAGATGAATCAATAAGAATCTCAGAAGGTCAGTAGATCATGAGTCCATGACTAAATCCACTGAACTTCACTGTTCATCTTCAACCTGCTGCCTCCACTCAGTGAAGCACGTGGGTCCTGGACCTGGATGTGATGGATCCTGATCCTGACGGAGGCTCAGACTCTGTGAGGTGAGACCAGGGATCACCTGCTGCTGTTCACAGAGGAGGCGACGGAGGGGGGGATGGGAGGAGATGAAAGGTGGAGAAGAAAGAGAAGACAAGATGGAGCGCTGTTTTCTATTTACCTCGCTAATTAAAAGCAGATGTCAACGTACAAAACTCTGAGCCGGTTTCACTCGCACAACTGTCTCAATTGTCCTCCAGTCCCCCCCGCCCACTCCCTCTCTCTCTCTGACTCTGGTCGAGCTCTCTCGTCTTCTAATTGCGTCAGCTGGCAGGTGTCTACAAGAGAGAGAGAGAGAGAGAGAGCGAGAAAGAGAGAGAGAGAGAGAGAGAGTTTTATGAAGCCAACAAACACAAAACCTCCTCAGAGAGAAAAAAGACTTAATTGACTCGTCAAACTCAAATCTACCCAGAGACTCACTTTGACTGAAGCTCAGAAACACTGTCTCTGTCTGTGTCTGTCTCACCTCTCCTTCTTCTGTCTGTGTCTGTCTCACCACTCCTTCTTCTGTCTGTGTCTGTCTCACCACTCCTTCTTCTGTCTGTGTGTCTGTCTCACCACTCGTTCTTCTGTCTCTGTCTGTGTCTGTCTCACACTCGTTCTTCTGTCTGTTACTGTCTCACCACTCCTTCTTCTGTCTGTGTCTGTCTCACCACTCCTTCTTCTGTCTGTGTGTCTGTCTCACCACTCGTTCTTCTGTCTGTTACTGTCTCACCACTCCTTCTTCTGTCTGTGTCTGTGTCTGTCTCACCACTCCTTCTTCTGTCTGTTACTGTCTCACCACTCCTTCTTCTGTCTGTTACTGTCTCACCACTCCTTCTTCTGTCTGTTACTGTCTCACCACTCCTTCTTCTGTCTGTTACTGTCTCACCACTCCTTCTTCTGTCTGTGTCTGTGTCTGTCTCACCACTCCTTCTTCTGTCTGTGTCTGTCTCACCACTCATTCTTCTGTCTGTGTCTGTCTCACCACCGTTCTTGTTCTTCTGTCTCTGCTGTTACTGTCTCACCACTCGTTCTTCTGTCTGTGTCTGTTACTGTCTCACTACTCCTTCTTCTTTCTGTTACTGTCTCACCACTCGTTCTTCTGTCTGTGTCTGTCTCACCACCCTCTTCTTCTGTCTGTGTGTGTGTCTGTCTCACCACTCCTTCTTCTGTCTGTGTCTGTCTCACCACTCCTTCTTCTGTCGTGTCTCTCATCCCAGAACTCTGAAGAGGTCAGAGGAAAACAAAACACAGGTGTTTGCCTGGAGGGAGTTTGTCTCTTGTTTTCTTGTTCTGTCATGAAAAGACGTTAAAGCGTCTCAGCCGTGTTGTGACGGCTGGTTTTACAGTCTCCTGACTTCCACATGTAACCTAACATGTTTCTGAAACAACATGCTAAGACTGAAGGCCTCTGCAGATCGCAGAAGAAAAGCAAACAGCTCAGAACAGGGAATGATCCTGAAGGCGAGTCTGACACGCCTGAGTCTTTACATGTATGAGCGGGACGTTAGAATCGGGACAAGTGTCCCTGTGACGTCTATTTGTATTTACAGTCTTTGTTTACACCTGTAAAATACTTCAGATTGTTTTCTCCGTCTCTGGAGAGAAGCCTGTGCTCATGTTTTATTAATATCTCTGATATCAGAAGTTCAAGATGGAGGAATTCTTATCGGAGATGTTGACTCTTTGTTTTTTTTGTACAAATGGAGGAAGTAGAGATGAATCATCGGTCTTTATTGACTTTGTTTGGTTTGATGTCTCCGGGCTCAGCAGGTGTTTGTGCTTTGACCTTGAGATGTGGTCTAACGTGGCCTAGAGAAGGTTGGTGGTTCAATCCCGGGCTCCTCCAGTCTGCATGCATGCTGCTCATTGAAACCCTGTGTAAATGGCTGAATGTCACTTTGATTGTGGAGGATAAAAATCCAGTTCCTTCCCTTTGCTTGGATTAGAGATGGTTTTCGGTTCCAGCCCCTGAGACGTGACCCGTTCCAGTCGCTGCTCTACGATCGTGTCAGTTATTAAACCAGTGACCAGTTCAATCACCCACTCTCCTCTTCTGGTTCATCAGCTCAGAACCAGTTCTCAGAAATTATTCTCACTTGCTTTTTATAAAAGTTCTGCTCACTGTGACGCTCTCTAACTTCCGACCACTTTGCAACACACATTCATTTTTTTTCAATTTTTTTTTTATAGTTTTCCTTTTGTTCCTCTGGTTGTGATGGTGTGCAGAGATCTAAGCCCCAGTTGGCTCGGCTTCACATGGGCCTGTGCGGAGAGACGGGGGGGTGGGGTGGGGGGGGTGGGGGGGGGCTGATTCTTCCTCCACCACAGAGACGAGGAGGAAAACAAAACCAAACAAAAAGCACCAGCCTCCTTATTATCAATATTAATCTCTCTTCTTGGAAAGGCATCTGTGGGCTCCGAGCTCGGCCGTCTCTAAAACACACACAACACGGCTGATTCAAGAAAGCCATGTTTGAACTTGTTAGTGTTTTTTCTCCTTACTTTTTTCTCTCCCCCCCCCCCCCCCCCCCCTCTCCCTCCCTTCCTCCCTCTCCCTCCGTCGGCGCGAGCGGCTCTTCCTCTCTTCATTCAGCCATTAGCTCTCCAAGCTGTTGTTTGTTTTCTTGCTTTAATGTGTTTTTTTAAACAAAACAGCTGATTAAAAATAAAATGGCGAGAGAAAGATACGAGTGATTGAAATTTAGAACATGTACACTTTTTGCTCTGCGTGTGTGTGTGTGTGTGTGTGTGTTGCCATGACTGTGTGGTTGCATGGTGTGCAGATGTTTGCCTGTGTGTGTGTGTGTGTGTGTGTGTGTGTGTGTGTGAGGGCACTGGCACTAAACTTACTTGGGTCCAGATGTTCTAATTATAGCAGGCTCTGCTGCCTAATGACAGGAAATGCTGGGCTCTGTGTGTGTGTGTGTGTGTGTGTGTGTGTGTGTGTGTGTGTGTTACTGACTGAACGTGCATGAGACAGAAACATGAATGAAACTCTCGTCATTAACCTCCTGAACTCCGATTTCCTCCTCAAAGTTTCTCTCCAGCAGCTTTGAGGTCGGAGAACGACTCGTGTTTTCCTTCATGCTGTAAATTCCCTTTGTCAGATATTTTTCTGGAGGAAACGACAGCGTGGATCGTGTTCGCTGCTCTAACATCTGTGCTGCAGTTTAGGAGAACTGATGTTCTTCATGCTTTGAGTTATGTGTGTGTGGGGGGGGGGGGTCTGAATTTCGATGACTGCAGATTAATACACCTTCCTTCATCCTGCGTCTGACAAACACCTGCTTCTTTCATTCAGCAACAGAAAACAAAGTTCTCAGTCAATTTTGAATTGTTTGAATCAGAGATTGTCCCTTTAAAAGCAAATTAAACCAGATTATTTATAAAGTAGATTATTTACTTTATGACTTTTCTTTATTTACCTTTCAAAATCAAGTAACAAACATGTTTTATAGGAAACTGACGGCACCAGGTTTCGATCTTCAGCAATAGTGGAAACACGGTTCATGAATTTATCTGTAAACTACGTGAAAGATGAATTTATCTGCAAAATGTCAAAACGTTTTTTAATCGTAATGTTCTTATGATATCTGCTTGATATCAGTTTTGTTATGGTTCTCACAACATCACGAGTTCTTGCTCTTTGAGTAGAACATGATTTTAGAACCCAATCGATGATATTAGAGAGTTAAAGTAAATGAGACTTTATCCATAAAGGACTGTAAATCCTTCTGTAAGGAACCAACCAATCAGAGAGTCCTGTCCTCCGTCCAGACGAGTCCTGTCTCCTCTTGTCCTCTCTCCTCGTTACTATGGCAACAAGATGTCAATCGATGTGGCATCTCCGACTGCTTCGTAACCACGGAGACGGGAGGAAGAAGCTCGGAGACGCCGTCTGTCGCAGTGCCTTGCTCAAAGGCTCCTCTGCCCTTCCACTGTCCAGATTTAAATCAGCAGAAAAAGAAGGGGTGGAAAGAAGGAAGGTCTGAGAGAGAGGGAGAGGGAGAGAGAGGGAGAGGGAGAAAGAGGGAGAGAGAGAGGGAGAGAGAGAGAGAGAGAGAGAGAGAGAGAGAGAGAGAGAGAGAGAGGGAGAGAAAGAGGGAGAGAGAGAGAGAGAGAGAGAGAGGGAGAGAGAGAGAGAGAGAGAGAGAGAGAGAGAGAGAGAGGGAAATAGTTGAAGTGAGGGATGAAGGAGTAGGAAAGAAATGAGGAGATGAAAGAGTGAGAATTTAAGAGGAGGAGAGAGATGAAGGGAAAGAAAGACAGAGAAGAGGATGAGGGACAGAAGGGAAGAAGGAAAAGAGGGGAGGAAGAAGTAAAGGGAGGAAAAGAAGGAAGCGAGGGAAGGAAAGGATGGAGGTGACGAGAGAAAGCATGAATCAAGTAACAAAACAGGACGTGGTCGACTTCCTGAATGTGATCATCACATCACTTCCTTTGGTTGTCCTGCCATGCACGAGGGCTCACACACACACACACACACACACACACACACACACACAGACACACACACACAGACACACACACACACACACACACACTGACACACACAGGATTGACGGTGTTAGACAGTTTAAGCTGCTTTAAAGGAGAAGATACAGACGTAATCTGACTCTTAATTCTTACTGTCTGATTTTGTGTGTGTGTGTGTGTTTGTGTGGGAGTGTGTGTCTGTGTGTGTGTGTGTGTGTGTGATTACCCAGGATAATAACATGGTCCAGTGAAAGTACAAGGAGCTCCTCTCTGCATTATATAAAATGACTGAAGTAGATCTGTGTGTTTCTCTCACGTCGTCAGTTGTCGTACTTTTCTCCACGTTTTACTTTTTATACTTCAAGGTTTATGTATTTGTACACAACCCAACTCTGTTTCTCTTCCCCCCCCCCCCTTTGTGTCCACATCTTTTTGTTCCTTCGTTTCCTTTCTCTACTTCCTCTTCCTCTTCCTCTACAGCAGGGATATTCAATTCAAACTCAGATCCAGATAGAAAAGACTTTCAAGCAACCTTTATTAACTATTTATTAACCTTTATTAACTCGTTGATTTCCCGTGAACATCGACACAGTCCGTTTTTTTGCAGCAGCCTAGTGGCCGTTAGAGAAACTGCAGCTCAGATACATTTAACTCCGAAACCAACAGGAGCCTTTTCAGCAGGAACAGCGTCTGGAGGCGCTGGTTTGATTCCCGTCTGGAGGAGCAGATCTAAAACAGTTTGATTGCGCTGCAGAGTTCGGCTCAGAAAGAGTCTTCAGAGTATCTTCAGTCAACGTGAAGGTCTCTCTTTCATGTCGTGTAAAAACAAAGTGTGTTTTGAATCAGCGCTCACACGGAGCTGCTTTTATTTTTCTCCATTATTGAGATTTATCTGTCTCGTCTCACTGGACCTTCATCCGGAGCCGGGGAACATATGTCGACTTCTGACGAGGATTCTTCTTTCAAAACAGAATAAAAAACAAAGACTCTGTTTCTGCTCAGCAGGAAATTATTGAGTGTTTGATTTGAAGAAATATTTAAGAATAGAAATTTGAACAGACCTGATGACAAAAACTAATTCTGAACATTTTACAGTTATTTTCCTTCAGTTTTCTCAGATGGACTCACTCTCACATTTCAGTTCTCACACACAGAGCCGTCGGAACATGTCAGGAACATGTCAGGAACATGTCAGGGGTTCAGGTTGAAAACAGCTGGATAGTCGCAGCTTTAAAAGTTATTAAGTAGTTATTAATAACTAGAGTTTATCATGAAGCATGAATAATTCTTTCAGCAGAGTTTGGTTTGTTGCAGCTGCAGCTCTTTTTGAGCAGGAAGAAGAAAATCCCACTAAAAACCGATGGGACCTTTGTACTGTACTTAGACAATATCTGGTTTAATATTGGAGATTTATCTTTCTTCATTGACCAGAGTGGCTTTTATATTCCCCCCCCCCCCCACATACACACACACACACAGACACACACGCACATAGGCAAACAATTTTCTAGTTTTAAATAATACAAAGAGCAGCTCAATGGTCAAGCTCGGGCACAGGCCTGTTTTTGTCCTCAGTGATCACACACACACACACACACACACACACACACACACACACACACACACACACACACACACACACACACACACACACACACACTGAGCCTAACTGTATTAATAGGAGTCTGTTTTGTGTCAGGCAGGTCTTAATAGGATCAGTGTGAGAGACATGGAGCTGTCTGTCAGTCTAAGTTCATTAACTGATGATAGATAACCTGCACTGTGTGTGTGTGTGTGTGTGTGTGTGTTTGAGTGTGCGCTCTCAGGTTGTGTGTACACTCTCTCTCTCTCTCTCTCTCTCTCTTTCTCTCTCTCTCTCTCTGGTGTAATTTATAGCCCTCAATCGGAGGCCTTATCAGGTGCAGGACACATGGACACCTCCTCCTGTCCTCCTCCTCCACATCTTTAAGCTCTCGCTCACCCACTTGTATTTTTCTCTCCTCCATCTCTCCTCCTCCACCCCCCCCCCCTTGCTTTTCACCACTGGAGGATTCTTCCTTTAATTGCCGTCCTCCTCTTCCTCTTCCTCTTTCTCCCTCTGACTCGTCCACTTCTCCCTCATCAGGACCAACTTCCCTCCAACTCTCCTCTTCTACTTTTAATGGACTTTCCCTTTATTCCTCTTCTCCTCTTTTCAAACTGATTGGACACAAATATCCAGTTTCAAGTATCTCATCATTTCATCTGAAACGTGTTTTATAAACTCCGCCCGGTCCCTGAAAATCCTCATAAACAGAAATAACTGTTGAATATGTTTCTTCCTTTTAAACACAAACCACGTTCCTGAAATCCAATTTACCATAAAGTGTTTTAGTTTAATCTTCACTAAACCTGCTTCAATGCTATTGTGTCCTCTTTTATTCTGTTGCACAAACTGGGAGCCCAGAGGTACTTTTAAGATTCGCTGTTTGTAACTGACACTGTTCATTTATGTTACACACACACATACACACACACATGCTAACACACAAAGATAAGCTGACATTCCAAATGACTCGACAATGAATGTAAGCTGCTCGCTATACACACACAGACACAATGGAGAGCCTATTGAATAGAGATTTTTGCATTACAATGCATGAGACGACTGAATGTATGTGTGTGTGTCTGAGGTGTGTGTGAGTGTACGTGTGTGTGTGCGCACTGTAAGCGATAGCTGCGTTAGCACATTTCGTTCATTTCATTGGACCTGGATGAACTGATCTACCTGTCATGCACAGACACACATCTCCTTCTCTGTGTCTGTTGATGTCTCGACCTCCACACACGTCCCCTCATGGCAGGAAGGTTGTTGGTTCCAATCCCGGTCTTTCTGTGTGGAGTTTGCACGTTTTTCCTCACGTCTATGTTGTTTTTTTCTCTTCATACTCCAGCTTCCTCCCACTGGTTCATGCACATGCAGATTGGGGTTAGATTGACCGGAGACTTTAAAGTGTGTATGTTGTGTGTTCATGTTGTGTGTCCATGTTGTCCAGAACATTCCTGCCGTCGTTGTTGCTTATTCCAGCTCCTCATGGTTTTTGTAATATTCACCTTTCTCTGCAGTTTTTAGATTTCATAACGAGTCGTTTCAGTAGTGACATCAACGACCTGGTGACATCATCACGTGCTTTTGATGCGTCTTCAGTTTGACTCGGCAAAACGCTTCCGCAACTCAGCATCTGCTCTGTGGTTTTATCAGGAAATGCATTTCTTGAGTTTCTGTTTTTCTTCTCTACGTCTTTTTCTTTGAATCTTTAAAAAACGTACTTCTTGGATTCATGACGCTGCATTTATGAAATGTTCTGAATTCTTTCTACATCAACGACTTCAAGCTTTCTTTACTGTTACTGTTTGTGTTTCATCTCATTTAAATGAATCTCTCTTGCTCTCATCTACAGATATGGAGGAGAGGACGAGTGCAGGATCGTGGGCGAGTGGAAGTCGTTCTTCAAAGGTAACGACCATCAACAGTTCATAAAACTACCTTCTCTAGTGTTTGTTCTAAACTCATGTCCCTGACCTGCAGCAATAAAAGCAGTTTAACAGCAACTCACAATCAAACTGTCACTTTGACTTTCCAGAAGAAACTCTTTCCGATGTGATCACATATTATCTGTCAGATTTCATTCGTTCTTTAATATGTGTGTTGCATTTATTTGATCTCATTTTCTTTACGGGACAGAGACGCAGCGCATTAATATTCATTAGCATAAAAAACAAATGTAAATATTCTCCGATTTGCAAGAATGCTAATTTACATCTGTCGTCCCTGGGTAGGTTCGAAAAGTGGCTGACACAGTCAAAGCAACAAATACAGACACCTGTTTACAAATACACAAATAGAAATTAAAAGTGATTTATTCATGAGCCATTGTTTGTGAGAGTCTTAAAAGTGGGACATGCAGACCAGCAGAGGGCGCTGGTCTGATTCAGACGGGGCGTATGAACTGGTGAGGCTGTGAAACACTTTCATTAAACAGAACAAAGCCAGTTTTCATAAATAATGTAAAAAGAAGAGTTGTAAATGTGACAAGTTCACCCCACTTCCACCTTTGCCTCCGTCATACCTTCCAACACCACTAGAGGCCGCCTAAGGAAACGTTAAACAGCACATATGCAGTACCGTACATGCACAGACGACCTCTTGGCTCGAGGACAGCCTCACGATATTCTCAAGTTTCATATTGCTGCCTGCAGGCGATTAGCTTAGTTTAGCACAAAGGCCTTAACAAGGAGAGAGCAGCTAGCTTGTCTCTTCAGAATCCACCTGGCAGCATCTTTAAATATCGCTGATGAACTCTTTAGATTTCGTGCTGGATGATTTCCTGGCGTCTCGTCTTCACTGTGACGTTCATCGTCCTCAGCTTCAAACCCAGTAAAACCAGAACCTGTCAACTTCAACAGACAAACTTCTGATATAGTAAATTTAAAATAAATCATACACAATTTAAAAGTGCTTTGCAGGGGAAATACAGATCATAGGATGTTTAAAATCAATAAAAAAATATGTTAAGAACCCTCAGATTTAGAGTAATTAGAGCAACAATAACAGAGTGTTACATATTATTATGATTCAATCCCTGATTGTGATTGTCGGCCTTTTGTGTGTCTGTGTCTCCAGAGTTATGCAGAAGGGTCTCAGTACATGGCGTCACATGACAGCCTCTCACCTCCGTACACCAACTCCAGGCTCACAGGTACAGTGTGTGTGTGTGTGTGTTTTTTTGTGTGTGTGTGTGTGTGTGTGTGTGTGCGTGTGTGTTTGTGTGTGTGTGTGATCATTCTCCAACAGTGTTTTACAGTGCCCCTCTTTCTTGCCATCAGATTTGGATTCGCAGCTGTGTGTGTCTGTGTGTGTGTGTGTGTGTCTGCAGAGCATTAGTGAAACACTAGCTTACACTGGAGGAGACAGGTCATCTGGCATGCAATTTCTCTCTCTCTCTCTCTCTCTCGCTCTCTCTCTCTCTCTCTCTGCCCGCTGTGTGGAGAGCGCCAGGAAGCGTGTGCTCATTTACCCATGATGCTCTCTGCCTCTGGCTCTCTGCGATGTGGCGCCAGTTGTGAGCAAATGGCCACTGACACAGATAATCTTCCTCTCTCTCTCTCTCTCACACACACACACACAGACACACACACACACACACACTCAGGCACATAGTCACACAGACACACAAACACACACACACACTCAGAGCTTAATTACCTTTGACTTGATGCATCAAATATGGAGGCCGTCAGCTCTCAGCGCTCTGACTCTACCTGCTCTCACTCTCTCTCTCTCTCTCTCTCTCTCTCTCTCTGCCTCTTTCTTTTATAATGGTCATCAGCAGACATGTGCTCTGGCTCTCCCCTGAAAACAGCGCCCCCTGACTGCTGTCGGGTGTAAAGCCCCCCGCTCTCAGTCTGTGTTGTCTCAGGTGGATGAAACTGATATTGACTTCATCCAGATGTTTTCAGATAGTTATGTGTGTACCTATATTTATGTTTGGATGAGGAAATGTCCACAATGAATAGAAGTCAATGTCCAGATGGAGTTATCTGCTGCCACACACACACACACACACACACACACACACACACACACACACACAGTCAATGTAAAGTCCAGATGGAGCTACCTGCTCAGAGGAGAACCACCTCACCGGCTCGCTTGATGAACTGAGCTAATTCCTGAAATGTCCCGTTAGTTGTGAATCCACACAATACACAGGTAAAACAAAGGAAATGTCAGATTCCTCAGAGTTGTGGGTCGGGATGATGCATTGTGTGCGTGATGTGTTGTGACAGAGTTGTGATTATTGCGTGTCGCTGCAGAGGCAGAGAGCGGGAAGAGCCGACGCACAGTCAGAGATGGAAATACTGTATTCTTCATCTGGCACCCGGGAGCTGCAATCGACTTTTATAATGATAACGCTAAGAGACAGAGACAGCCAGGGACACACACACACACACACACACACACACACACACATTGTTGTAGCTGTGACTGTTTTGGTTAAACTGAATCATTTCTCTGTGAACTGGTGAAATCAGATTCTCTTCTATGTCTGATGCCAGTTTTCTCTCTTTCTAATGGAAGATGTGAAATTATTAATAACACAAATAAAGATAAACGACTTGACGGCTCCTGGAGCCAAATCCCCTTGATCGCCCCCTGGTGGCTGGCTGCAGTTCAGGTTTCAAACCCAGCCTCCTCCATGTTAGCAGCTGGGACATGGACCAAACTAACTGGTGCAGCAGCATAAGCTTTATCCACTGGTCAGATAGAGCGGCTAGGAAGAGGATGTGGACGTTCTGTATTGCTGAACTGTGATTGGTCGGCCAATCAGCGGTTACAGGGATCATCCTGGACTTTTATTCCGATCCGTGACGCTTCAGCTGAAGGAACTTTCATTTGTCTACCCATAATCCCTTGCACTTTGTGCTGAATTACTGCCCGGGGCTCAGATTACTCTCGGACTCGGACATCCAGTTCTCACCTGAAGTGAACTGGGAAACGAAGGAAGAACGAGAACCGCAGAGTTTGATGAACCCGGTCTGAACATGTAGAGTGTGAACGCAGCCCCCCCCCCCCCCCCCCCGCTATCTCTCTCCCTCTCTTTCTCTAACCTTGTCTGTCTTCCTTAACCCCCCCCCCACCCCCCTACCTCCGGATTAGAGTGATGTTATGCTCTAGATAATCAGCGAAGGGATTAGTGTCATCTCAGCGACCCCACTAGATTAATCTGCTGCCACACACACACACACACACACACACACACACACACACACACACACACACACTCTGAAAACCCCACAGTGATCCAGAATTCATGTGTGTGTTTGCTTGTGCGTGTGAATGTGTGTAAATGGGCACTTGTACTTACATATAGGTTTATATAATTTGAATGGATGAATGTGTGTGTGCGTTTGTGGGTTTGCAGCAGAGTGTGTGTCCCATTGCATGTTGGAAGTGTACCGTGTCTGAGTGTGTGATGTAAGCTTTGTGTGCGTTCTGTGTGTTTGTGGATCATTTTGTCTTTGAGTCTATCTGAGTGTTTGATACCAGGTTGTGTGTGGTTGTGTATTTGTTTAATGGTAGCTTTCATGTGCATTGTGTATATATGATGAAACATGTATATCTGTGTGTGTGTTTGTTGTCTGCTTGGTATGTGTGACGGTAGTTTTTATATGTATTGTGTATACATGATGTATACACAATACATACAAAACATTGTTGTGTGCATGTTTGATTATATGTGTGTTTTTGTGTGAGCGTGCATCTTATTGAGACCTGCTCTTCCAAGTGTGTGGTTGTGTTGCATGTGTTGTGTGAATGAGTGTATGTTCACTTTTACTCGCTTAAATGTGGGTATCTGTGTGTGTGTGTGTGTGTGTGTGAGTATGTGTGTCTTTTTGTGTGAGTGTCTGTTTCTGAATGTGTTTGTGGTTAAAAATGTGTCAACTTTTTCTAGCTTAGAAGTGTGTGTATGCGACAGTAGCTTATTTGTGAGTTGTGTATGTATGAGGATACGTGTGTATCTGGGTGTGTGTTTTTTTTGCCGTTCAATCACATTGTGTGATTCTATCTGTCATGTGTGTGCGGTTCCACAGCGAAACCTGCAGGTGTGCCACCCCGGTGCCCCCCCACTCTAACTGTCACCTACATAGTAAATGAGGCTCGGTGGTTTTCGGGCTGTAAGCAAATTCTCTTCTGTTATAAATAAACAATCTGATACGGCTTCACTCTGAGCTTCAGTCCCACCACTTCTACAAAAATCCTTTGTTCTACGTGACGGAGAGAAGACGATCTGTCCCCTCGAAAGTACGAGTGCGTATATTGATGAATATACGAGTTCCACCTAGAAACCTTTAGCTGTTAGCAAGTTACCAAAGTAGCAGCATGCCGCTGTTAGCTTAGCTAAGGCTTACGCAGCTTGAAGCCAATTGGCTTCTTCCTGCAACAGATACTAGCTCGAAGCATAAAGCGTATATAAAAACGTACGTAGACTTCGAGGCCGGAAAGTGAAGCAGAGGTACCTGTTCCCTGTGTTCTCTTGAATGACCAGTAGAGGGCGACTCCACTGGTTGTTTCTATAGAAGACTCTGAGAAATTGACTCAATTTCTCAATTTGTAACGTCAGTAAACATTTTCGTAAAGAGTTTATGTCTTAATCTCTAGTTTCCTCTTGGATACAGATGTCCATTGGTGATTGACAGTTAGAACCGTCCAATCGGTGCATCCCATGTGTAGGAGGTGACCTCTCACTCAGGCTCCACCCCCTGCTTTTCCAAATATGGTTACATCTTGTTTCAAAACACCTGTTTGATGCAGATGGTTCATGTTAGAATGTTTTTTGAATAAAAGCAGAGAGTTTATATAGAACTGGTACAAACCTGATGATCTCCTCCTCCTCCTCCTCCTCCTCCTCCTCCTCCTCTTCCTCCTCCTCCTCCTCCTCCTCTTGGTCGTGTTGTTTGTGTTGAAATGCAGTGAGTCAGCCGTCTGTCTCACCTCTGTGTGACCTTATTAATGAGTGTTGAGCCACGAGGCCGGACCCCCTCTGAGGAGGTCACATCTGGACACTTTATATAGAAATACATCTCTCTCTCTCTCTCTTTCCCTCTCTCTCTCTCTCTCTCTCTCTCTCTCTCTCTCTCTCTCTCTCTCTCGCTCCTCTTCTCCGTTCACATCCCTCCATTTGTTTTGATATATCACAGCATTTTCTCCCCTCACTCTCCTTCATCACTTCCTCCTCTCCTCCTCTTTTACCTCATTCCTCCTCTTCCTGTCCTCTTTCCCTGAGTCTCAATCCCTTCTACACTTGTCCTCCGTGGAGACTTGCCCCCCCCCCCCCCCCCCCCCCTGTCTCTCTCTCTACCCCAGGAGCCCCTCACCTCAGCTGGGTGTGGTGCCAAGGTCGTCCCCCTGTCTCTCCCTGCTGGGTCTGGATCTTTGTGCTCAGAATGTTTAAATAAAGAGAAGAGAGGACGAGCAGAAAAGAGATGCAGAATCTAAAGTTGTAGCTCATAGTTGTTTTCATTATAGCAATATACATCCATATATTTATTTATAAAATACCTAAAGTAATTTCCCAGAATGCAACAAGGTGTCTTTAGCTCCTGTTTAAAACAGTTCAAATCTAAATGATAAAGGAATAAAGAAGATTATCATCAACACATTCATTCAGATTCCTTGTATGTAATACAGTTTGTTTAATTAAAGCTTCATCATCAGATTACAAAGTATTTTTAAAGTCAGATAAATGATGAATCTGAATAGAACAAGGTTGATTATTACAATAAGTAAAGAACAATAAATAAAACTCCTCAGAACAAGGAGATAATTTTCTTCCTGTGTTTCAGTGATTTTGTTTCTTTTGTCTCGGCTGATTGAAAGTGAGCCGCCAGCGACTCGTCCTCAGTATTGTGAGAGGATGTCGTGCGTTGATTTCAGTGCTTTAACACGGACGCACAATGTGGAGTATTTAGTGTATTATTGTTTTGAAGGAGCCGTGTATCACTTGTAAATTATCTGTGTAATTAGATCTGGCGCAGTAATAATAGGTGTCGTGGAGGCGAGAGGGCGTGGGGTGGAGACGTACACTCTGAAAGGAGCGGATCATCACGGAGCTCTTCAGGGTTCCTGACAGCGGATCTGTGGAGAACGCTTTCAGTTTCCATGAAGAACCGTCAGAGGTAATTGTCTCCTCTTGAAAAGGCTAATAAAGGGAACAGTGAGGCTGAGGAACAGATCCTGGTGGTTGTTCACTTCTAGAGGCAGCTGGTTTGAACCCATGAATTGAGAATTTGATCTCATTCCATCACAGAACAGGAGAATAGAGGCGTCAGTGGATCACTTGAGCTTTTTAACCTTGAATCACCGGAACAGGGACGTCCCCCAATTTTATTGTGAGCTGCCGTTTCGCCCTCTGCTGGTCATTTGAGAGAATGCAGGTAGCAGTCACTTCCTCATTGGCTTCACTTTCAGGACCCGGAGTCTAGGTCCGTATTTTATTCACAGTTAATGATAATGTAGTCTGCTCTTATCCCTGTGGTTACAAACAGTGATTTCTATCATCACTGTGTTTGAGGATTGTATTTTATTTGTCAGGAAACTAATTCATATTTCAGCTGCTTGATTTGTCCGAGCGTCTGTAACACAAGGATGATGAGACTGCTGTGAGGGATTTGAGAAAAAAATGAAAAATCATAGATCGAAACTGTTTGAAGCTTCTGTTTGATTAATCAATAAATTCAGCAGTGAAATAACTAAACTGATAAATATTTGGGATCAATAGCATCTATCCATCCATCCATCCATCCATCCATCCATCCATCCATCCATCCGTCCATCCATCCATCCATCCATCCATCCATCCGTCTTCTCCATCTTTTGTCATCCATCCAGATGAGGTCTCTGGAGACCAGGCTCGGGTCATGCATGTTACAGTGTGTGCAAGTGTGTGTCTGTGTGTGTGTTTGTGTGTGTGTGTGTTTGTGTGTGTGTGTGTGTTTTCACTCCTCCATGTGTGTGTGTGTGTCCTTTATCTTTCTATCTCGGCATGTCTCTGCTGCTATGTGTGTGTAGAACTCCACAGTGTGTGTGTGTGTGTGTGTGTGTGTGTGTATGTATGTGTGTGTGTGTGTGTGACAGACTGTGAAATGGTGCGTAGTAGCACCTGGGCCCTTCAGTGTTGATTGATCGGCTTGGTCATGTGGAAGAGTCCCATCTGGCCAGCCACGCTACACTGTGTGTGTGTGTGTGTGTGTGTGTGTGTATTTGTGTGGTAGAAACAGAGAGTTCTTGTTTGTGTGTAAGAGGTGAGAGAGTGAGAGAGTGAGAGAGAGAAAGAGAGCGAGATAGAGATGTGCAGCATGAAACAGTATGTTTATTGTGAGAGAGCGAGAGAGAGAGAGAGAGAGAGAGAGAGAGAGAGCTTCAGTTGTAACTGTGGCTCCCAGAGGCCAAAGATGAACTGTATTTTATCATCAGAAAGAGAGAGAGAGAGACAGAGAGAGAGAGAGAGGCTTCATTCACACTACAGACCCTAAAGAAAGAAATCACCTGTTTCTATAGAGCCTAGGACCATGGGTTCCTAAATGGCGTCTTGCTGTTTTTGAATGCTTCTCGACTCACAGTGGATCATTTGTAGTTTTCCTCAGCCGACTGAGCTGCAGAGCTCCGACCTCGACACCTTCAGGTTCAGCTGCAGAGTCCGAGTCAGATCTCACTAATGCCACAGACAGTTCTCCCGGGAGGTTTCATAACAGCAGATTAATGCCCATTGTCCTGTAATTACTGAAGCAGTAATCACATCATAATAAGCCATCAGCTACCAGTGGTCTCCCCTTATCCACCACTAGCTATAGAGACAGATTTAGGTTTAAATAAACATTCTGCTCATATTGAAGCTGTCAAGCTGGTTTTATTTAAGGTCAAACATAAAAAACGCTTTTGTTTTTGTCTTGGAAAGATGAACAAAACCAGAATGAAGGGAACGAGTGGTTTTAATGGAGATTTCACTGGAAACATGGCGACTGAATCATGAATGAAAGCAGTGTTGACTTGTTCAGAGCAGGCCGCTGGAAAACGGATAGTCGTCTCCCAGTAAAGTCTGAGTTTAAAACGAGCGACAGAAATCTCAGGAAAAAGAATCGAGAGAAACCCTGATGAAGAGAAACAGGAGAGACAGGCAGGGAGAGCGAGTGAAAGAGAGACAGTGTGTGTTTTCTGAAATGAAGCCAACTGATAATTAATGCCTCTGACATCATGGTGCTCTAATTAAGTCTGGCATTCATTAAGCCAAGTGAGGGGGGTATTCGTTAGTGGCTCTTTTTTTTTTTTGGAGGGGGGATTTGTTAAGTCTTCATTGTTACTCGTCTTTTTGACGATTGGAGAAACGGAGATAAAAGAGAGAGAAGTGAGGAGAGACGGGGACGCTAAAGAATGTCCAGGTGATGCAACGTGGCAGCCATGTTGGAAGGCCTCAGCTTGTGAGCGGTCGTACCTGTGGTCCAGCGGAGTCCGTCTCTGCACAGCTGAAGACAGGTGGTTGATTTCTGATTGGAATCAATTAATCACTGATCCATCTCATTAGGTTTCTCTTCAGGTGATCCACCGCTGATTAGTTCAGTCACAAAAACACGGCAGCTCTCGATCAAAATGTCTTTTCTAAGGACAGGAAGTCACTAGTTGTGTCCATTATCTGTAGCGCCACCTATGGGTGAAGCCTAACACTTTCACAGCGATGGTATGAAGACAAATACAAATCATTTTATACGCACAGGATGAGTTTGGGCCAAAATGAGCGAATCCCTGCCTCATTCAGCATTTTGTCCTCAATCATGATCTTTGTCTATATCTGAAAATATGTTTACCAAATCAGATTTGAACCTGACCCGTAGGTGGCGCTACAGACCGTATGCATCAGCCTGTGAAAGGTCATACTGATCAGTGGAAGTGAGCGTGACCTATCACACACTGCAGATGCCTCTGAGCAGAAGAGATTAAACTCACAGAGTTTCATTCACATCTGATGAAGTGGAGACGACTGATGGAACTCTCCTGACACGCCGCAGACAGTGTGAGAACGATTCTGCTCCGACTCCAAACACAGCTGAAGGAGCGGAGGAATGTTTAAGAGCTGGGGTCAAAGGTCAATCCTCGCTTTAAGTAACAGAAGGAGAGAAAAGAGTCAAAACACAAGAAGCTAAAGATGAAGGATGTCAGAAACACTGGAGCTAACAGCGCTAACAGAGCTGAGAGGCTCACAAAGGAAGGAAGGAAGCTAATAAAGGAGGAGCTACAAGTTAAAAGATGTAAATGAGCATCGAGCAGGGCTAACGCTACTTACTGTGGAATTCTGGGATATTGTAGACGAAGGTTGACAAGAGCCAGAGACGCCATCTCAGATCTTTAATTCAAACGCAGCATCTTCAGAGAGATGCAGATTTGTGTTCACTCAAAACAAAGTCAGCGTGAAGAGTCAGAGAAGAAAACGTGGATGGTTTAAAATAATTTAACTTTTAATAATAACCTCAATTATGTAGCACCTTTCGAACCAGCTGTTCCAGAGTGCTTCACTGAGAGGACCAATAAAACCAGGAACAGGAAAACATCAAAGAGGAGAAGCCGATGAAATGTCACTTACAATCAAATCATGGAAAAGAAAAAACAATAAAAGAAACATGATTAGAGACGTTCGGTAAAAGTTTTGAGATGGTTTAAAGTTTCAAGTCTTGGTGAAGTGGAACAAGAAGAAGAGACAAATGTAAAGAAAGATAAATTAAAGTGTATGGAGAAAGGGAGCGCTATAAAGAGGAGGAGTGAAAGAAAGAGATCTTAAAGTTATGAGTGACAGGGAGAGAATATGGAAGAGGTGGACATTGTTCAAATTGAAAAGTAAAGTTTGGGATCCCTGTCCATTTTTTTGATCGGAGGATTTTCTGATAGCTAATTAGGCATGGAGCGCCAGCCATCGACAGCTGCATTCATCATCATAAAACGTAATAATTAATGACATTCCAACAAAGAAAAATATGCAAATGAGCTCCCCTCATTAGCATTTTCATATTCAGCTCCCATAATGCTTTTGCTGACAAGGTTGTAATTAATGAAAATTCATGTCTCTTAGCCGAGGTCTAGATTGGATCGCATTCATTCGCAATCCCCCAAACGAGGAGGGGAGGAAAAAAAACATGACGGGGATCACTGCCAAGTTTTTAGAGAGACGAGCGGGAGGGGCGAGAGTCAGAGAGAGAGAGAGAGAGAGAGACGAGGAGAGAGTCAGAGAGAGAGAGAGAGAGAGAGACAAGGAGCGAATCAGAGAGAGAGAGAGAGAGGAAAATGGAGATGGAGGAAGGCAGATGGCGAGAGAGATGAAAAGAAGACAGGCAGTGAGAGAGAGAGAGAGAGAGAGAGAGACTGATAAACGAAGAGAAGAGAGGAATAAAGTACTGATGCAGCAAGTTGCAGGAAAGATGTGGAGGAAAGGTAAAGAAAGAAGGGATTTGAGGAGATTCTTATAGATGGAGAAAGACGGAGGGATGGCCAGAGAGAGAGAGACACGGTGGAGAAAACAGACACACTGACACTGTTCATCTTCAAAAAGTAAAAATGTTTTGTGTTAAAGTTACAAAACCACAACGTCTTTGTTTCACAGAAATCAGTTTCCATTATGAACATTATCTCTTCTAAAAAGTCTGCAAGTTCTCTGTTGTTATGCAAAAGTCAGTTAAAGTTAAGATGTGTGTGTGTGTGTGTGTGTGTGTGTGTGTGCGTGTGTGTGTGTGTGTGTGTGTGTGTGTTTGTGTGTGTGTGTGTGTGAGACACTGATAAACATCAGTTTCTGTGGTTTGGCACCTGGACAGCTTGTTATGATATTTTGCTCTTCACTCTGCAGCAGCTTCGTCTTAAACTTCTGTTACAACAATACTCAATTGTTGTAGTTGTTGTTGTTGTTGTTGTTGTTTTTGTGCTCTTTCCTGTGGTCGTCACATCACAACAGTGCGACTAGTCTCTCTCTCTCTCTCTCTCTCTCTGTCGCGTGGTCGACAAATGTGTCTTTTCATTCCTGAGCAGCGAGGGATCCAACATGTGGATAATTCTCATACGTTTCCCAGGATGCATTGCTTGCTAGTGACGATGCTAACGCGTTAGCGATACGCAGCAGGTCAAAGTAGAAAACGATGCACCAGTAAGAGTCCGACAAACTGGGGACGCAAACAGGAAGTAGACGTCCGAGGAGGCGCCTGTCAATCATGTGTGAGGGATGAATAAATACCTTTGTGTGAGTCACTCTGTGAATCATCGCGAAAATAAAACAACGAAATAAATGAACGATGTTAAATCTGAACATTTTAAGTGTTTTTGTAGAAAATAAAACATTCAGCGTCGAACGTGAAGCTGCACAAAGCAGACGGAGGAGTCGACTCTGCAACGATGCTGGAATACTGATGTGTGTGTGTCTGTGTGTGTGAGAGAGAGAGGGCGTGTGTGTGTGAGAGAGGGCGTGTGTGTGTGTGTGTGTGTGTGAGTGTGTGTGTGTGTGTGTGAAGTGTTGGCACGAGATAGTAGTTGCCCCCTGGGCTTTGCCAACGTGGCACTGCCCCCTCTGCAGCAGCATGGCACAGTCTCTGTCTTTGTTGTGAAGCTGGCTATGTGTGTGTGTGTGTGTGTGTGTGTTTGTCTGTGTCTGTGTGTGTCTGTGTGTAGCCTGGAAAGAGTGTTATCCAAAAAGAGGGAATAAAAAAAGTGAAAACGTTGAAACAAACCAGTCGTTTGTTCAGTTGAACTCAACATTTCGATTTTGAAAAGTGAAAACATGATGTGTCCTTGTGTGCGTGTTTGTGTGTGTGTGTGTTGTAGTGGTTGTGTTGATTTTGTCTGTTTTCCTTTTGTGTTTTCTTTGGTCATTTGTTGGGGATGCTGGATTTTCACTCCCTCAAACGTTGAGTAGTAAAAACCCCGGGTGGGGCTAAACAGTATCATGTCTCTCTCTCTACCATCTCTCCCTCCATCTTTACATCACTTGCTTCCCTCCTTCTCCTTTCTTGCTCTCTCGTTTGTTTTACTCCTTTTTTTATTCCCTCATTATCTTCCTACAGCTTTAATTCCTTCACTCCTCCTTCTCTGTTTATTCCCTCATTTCTTTCTCTTGCTCTCTTCTTCCTTTTCTGTTGATTTATTTCCTTCCTCCTTCCTCCATTCTTTCTTTTTAATTTCCAATTTCCTTCTGTCCTCCATTCCTTTGTCTTCTCATCCTTCTCTTCATCCCACCTTTACTCCTCCTTATTTCCACTTATCATTACCTTGTTCCCTTCTCGTCTCCTTCACTCTTTCCTCTCCTCTTTCTTTTCCACTACATTTACCAAGGGATCATATAAATGCCTTTGGTTCTAGTGCTTTTGAGCAAGAACACATCGACTCCCTTCCACCCTAAGGGGGCGCTGCTGGGTAGCTCTGCTTTGTGACATTGGATTTTAAGGAAACATAAATAATAAGAAAAGCTGAATTTGACTATTTGAATTATAACGCAGCGTCTGTCCTGAAAACTGTTACACGTCTAAAAACTAAACAATGTATAGAAAATAATAAAGTACATAAAAATATGTGTTGCATAAGAATATCTTTGATAAATGTGTTCCTGCAGCGATTATTCACCCTAGCTACTATATAATATGTACTGTAACTGTGTGTGTCTGTGTGTCTGTGTGTGTGTGTGTGTGTGTGTGTGTATGGAGGTGCCCTCTTTGTGGTTTTGTCTAAACTGAATGTGTCTGTTTTGTCTGAACAGATGTTTCCTGTGGAAAGATTTTAGGTAACAGCCTCACCAATGCTGTGTGTGTGTGTGTGTGTATGTGTGTGTGTGTGTGGGTGTGTGTCTCTGTGTGTGTGTGTTTACCGACAAGCAATTAAAAAATATATAAATAAGTGAAACTCAATCACATTTAGGTTTTGCCGCAGTCGTCACTTTCATGCAGATTTTACTCGGTGCAGACATTTTGTTTGATTTCAGTCTTTTAAACTCGTTGGCAGGTTCAGGCTGTTCTCTGATTGGCTGCAGAGTCACAGGTCGGCCTTGTGTTTCTCTCTCTTATATTTTGTATTTCTATATTTTTAGTTTGTGTGTTTGTCAGCAGGATTACACAGAAACTTCAGGACTGATTTAACTTGGTGGATGTGGGTCAGGAAATCTTGGTTCCGATCCAGATCAGGGGGCGGAGCCAGGACTTGTTTTTCACTTTCTCTAACGTTATGAGATGTTTTTAAACATTTTGACAGATTTCTCAAGGAATAATTATTGAATTTCAATGAAACTATAATCATGTAGACATGTTGGAGTCTGAAATGTATGAGTGTGTGACCTTTGGTGCTGAGCTGGTGGAGGTTCAGGGACTGAATGGAGGTGAAACCTGAAATGAGACATCACAACGTTAAAGGTGTGAAGCTGCAGAAAATACAGATTTAAACACATTCTTCATTTCATATGTTGTTTTATGTTTTATCACTGAAACAGAAACAGAAACAGATTCATACAAACCTCCCTCCTTCTCTTTCTGGTGGCCCCCCCCCCTCGTTCACTCTCACTCTGCCAAACGTTCCAGTTCACTTTGGCCTCTCTCTCTCTCTCTCTCCCCCATCTCTCTCTCTCTCTCTCTCTCTCCCCATCTCTCTCTCTCTCTCTCTCTCTCTCCCTCTCCCCCCCCCTCTCTGTACCATATGGTGTACCATGGTACATTTAGCTTGTCAGTGGTAATGGATGGCCATGGAAGCCCAGTTTTGCTTTAAGCGCTAGCTTGCTGCTCTTGTGTGTGTGTGTGTGTGTGTATGTGTGTGTGAGTGTGTGTGTGTGTGTGTGTGTGTTGGATGATGGCTTCCGATGCTTTCGGCTGTTGGATGAGGGATCATGAAGCAAAATCAGCCCCAACATGCACTCCACAAGCACACACACACACACACAGAGACACACACACACACGTGTTCATCCTGGTTGATGTTACAGTCACTTCCTGGGCAGCTCGGTTCCACTCATCCTATTGGTCGAGACTGAATACGAATCAGATTTATTATTTTGTTCACCTGCACTGAGACGGAGGCGGAGTCAGATCCACTGATGAACACACTTCTTCTTCTGCTCTAGTTATCCTGGGAAAAGGAGCTTTGGACTGTTTGAGTCTAATTTAAAAAAACTTTAAGTCTCATCAGGTTTTTATCAAACATTGTTTTAAAAAGTCGGCAGATATCAAACTGGTCAGTTTCTACAGACTAGAAGCTGAGGAGTGAAATGTCTATTTTAAATCTGTAAAATATGGATTTGTGTAAAAGTTGTATTCAGATCTGATAATATTCAACACACTCTGTATTTCTACTTTCAACCTCTTCTCATTGATTCCTTGTGTGCTGCTGATCATTGGGACTTTTCGTCCTGGCAGCGTCTTCACCATCCTCCGTCATTATCAGAAACAAAACGAGGTGCAGACGTGAGGAGAGGAAAGAGGAGAATACAGGAAGAGGATGTCTCCTCCTCCTCTTCCTCTTCCTCCTCCTCCTCCTCTTCCTCTCTGCCTCCCTTTGAGAAGCCAGTGAATGAGAAGCAGGAATAAAGACAAGAGACAAGAGACAGTGATTGTGTGTTAATGTGAGAAGGTGCTTTGGTTCCTGTGACGCTCAACATGTCTTCTGGGTTCCTCCGGTGTAAAGGTTCATGTCGCACAATCAGCTGTTTGTAGAAACACACTTTGATTCAGAAAAAAACCTGAAACACAAAAAACGTCTTTTTGTAAAGTCTCCAGTTTTATAAACGCTCACGTGGGAAACAAAGTGAATCTGACCTCTGACCTCTGACCATTTGTTACATTTCATCACTTCAGCATTTTATCCACAAAGGATGAACACAAGTGAAATATTGTCATGTTGTGTGATGACACGCTGACCTTTGACCTTTGACCATCAAAATCGAATAAACTTAAAAATGATCGTAGAGAGTGAAGCCCAATCGGAGAGGCCTGAAAACTCCTCTTCTCCTCCTCTCCTCCTCTCCTCCTCTCCTCCCCTCCTCCTCTCCTCTCTTCTCCTCCTCTCCTCCTCCTCTCCTCTCCTCCTCTCCTCCTCCTCTCCTCTCCTCTCCTCCACTCATCTCTTCCTCTCCCTGCAGCTGTGCTCTCTTGTTTTTTCTCCAGCTGTTGCCAACCAATCACCTGCTCCCCTGCTACACACACACACACACACACACACACACACACACACACACACACAGTAGTATAATAGTATAGTATAATAACAGTATAATTATCATAGACTGGACTTGTATATATTTGCTATAATATCAAACCTCAACTAAATTTCTTTGTCATGTGTTTGCCGATCTATTGGTTTTATTTATGTGTGTATATCTATTATTCATAAACTCTTATTCAGAGTCATCTTTAATAATTCCTTATCACTCCACATTTGAAATCCAATCGTTATTACATCTGATTTGAACATGAACTTTTCACATGTTGTTGAGGGAGGCGCTGACAGCGACATCAGTCTCTCAGGTTTCTATACGTATACGGCGCTCAGATGTCTCTCCTCCTCCTCCTCCTCCCTCCTCCCCCTCCTCCTCCTCCTCCCTCCTCCGTCCCCGTCCTCTCTCCGGCTGTCCGTCCGTCCCCGCCCTCCTCTCTGAGCGATGTCAGGTGGGGTCTGCCCCGCTGTGAGGAAGCCGCTCTGATCACCGGCTCCCGAGCAGCGTGTGGGAGCAGATATGTCATTATTCCTGAGCCAGGTGGTCGAGCGGCGATGTGACGCGGCGCTCAGACCTGCAGCTATAGGTTACCCCTCATATTACACCAGGTGTTCCAACGCTCTGTTTTTGTCTAAATACAGGTATTAAGTTGGCTGGGGGGGGGGGGGGGGGGGTCTGTCACTGATGGAAGGAGAGAAATGGGGGAGGAGGAGAAGATGTGATGGAAAGAAATGCTTTATTTAGTTCTCAGGAGGTTAAGGGTCGTAAATATTGGACCTGAACAAAACCGACTTAAACACTGATAAATACATATCTGCAGTTACTTCCTGTGTTCCCCGACATGACGTCAGACAAAAAACAACATTTCTTATTAAGATTATTAAGGTTTTATATTTAGCTTTTAGGTTTTTAAAGTAATCAGCATATCAGCAGGAAATATTTCTTATTCCCTAAAACCTCAGATTGAGTCTCTGTGGCCGCTTATCTCCTCTGCTCCACTCGCACCAGACGTACAGCGATGGAAGTGATATGAAAAAGCTTTCATGTACAATAAAAACAAAAGGAAATAGAATAAAGTCCGGATGGAAGAGGAGAAGTTTGAATAAAGGGAGTGAAACGGAGAGAAGGGTTAACTGAGGAAGAGGAGCAGGAAGGATCAGAGACGTCAGCCATGACAGTGACAGCAGGAAGTCAGAGTGTGATGCTGAACCCCAGAATCCTCTGACCCCGTGACCCCGTGACCCCTCAAGTCTGACGGCACCTGACCCATCATCCATCTCTCCGGGGTCGCCCCCCCACCCTCCTCCCTCAGAGCGAGAGAGAGAGAGAGAAACTGACAGTTTATTCTCTTTAAGGCTCGTATTATGGTATTAACATTATTAACATTAGTGCTCTTAACAACCACATTCAAAATATAAAATACGTAAATGATACGTGTAGAATAAATGATTTTGATGAAAGATTCTATTTCAGCTTAGATTTGTTTCTTTCTCCTGAAAGTTGAACATTCGATGATTACTTCAGTTTTTCCAGATTCTGATTTCTCAGTTTGTTAAATAAAACACTTGGTTCATATTCCTCTGAGTGTTTGGAGGTTTAAAGGGTTAATGTGAACGATCGATGTCGTTTTTGAAGCTGCTGTTGCTCAGATCCGTGTTTCACCATCAAGTTATGAAACATCTCCTCGTTCTGTCACCGACTGGAAGCCGAGCTCGTCCTGTGAATAGCAGGAGATGGAACGTTTGGCTCAGACGTGTGATAACTCTGCTGAAGGCCTGGAAGCACAGAAACATCTTCACATGAACTCAGGTGCTATTTTAATATATGTGAGTGTTTCCCTGAAGAGACAGAGGGTCAGGAAGCACGTGCTTCTATTTTTAAAGATGAGAACGAGCCGTGGAGGTGTTCAACTTTCACTTTCTTTCTGTTTGACACATGGAGACCTTGTGAGTCTGATCGTTGTGTCTTCGGTGAACAACACCCTGCCACGCAGCTCTCAGCGCTCATTGTGCTGCACTTTAATACGTCCATATTGTGCCGCTAATTCAGAATTTCACACCTTTTCTCTCGTTCTAACTCTCTCTTTGTCTCCCGCCGTCGTTCACTTTCCATCTCAACCCCGAAGACAAGAGCGAACGTGTTAAATCCACGTCTGAGATCCTTTTTAATTCAACATTAGCAGTCGTCATCTGTCGGCCCCACAATACAACACAATTTGCAGCCACAACTGGAGCATCGCGCCTTTGTTTCCTCCGCAGCTGAATATTGTTGCATCAATAATAGACTCCAAACACGGAGCCTGGCTTGTAGTTGGAGGTAATCCTGCACGTTTACAGGAGGGGGCTCTTTTCTCTTTGCTGTGTTTTATTGTCTCGGGAGCATAATTGGGAGTATGTTTTTTTCTTGTTTGTGTTAGGTTTTAGAAGGAACTCGGGCTCGGTGCCTCGTGGATCTAACTCCAGATGCTATTGTGTCCGAGGTGTTTGTGGAAACGCTGCCCGAAAATCCTTCAGACAAAGGCAGCAGATACGGAGAGCAACAGAATTAAACCTGGAAGAATCAAATCCTCCCAGATTCTCATTCAGAAGACGGGGGGGGGGGGGGGGGGGGGACAGGAGACAGGAGCCAGGTGATGTCCAAAACGAGAAAAAAAGGAAAAGCTCGTCAAATCGGCAGTTTACCTAAAAAACCTCCTGCAGGTGCCATGTTTTCTGCCCCCCCCCCACAAACACGCACTCCCGTCAGATCAGAGCGAAATAAAGACAGATTGATAAATTCGCGGATGGATGTGAACGTTGCCAAATCGAGTCAGACCCCGACCAAAGTAAACGCCGTGCCACGGAGCGAGAGAAGAGAAGGAGAAAGGAGAAGGAGGGATGAGGTGGGGGGGGGGGGGGGGGGGGATTTGGGGCTCTAATGCCAGCCTTATGCGTCTTTTAGTCGTTTCCGCCGTCGGGGCTTGGCACCGACTCCACGCTGTCAGCCAGCCAACAAAAGTCTGCAGTGCCTGCTGCATTTCAGCAGCCCTGTTTTGTCTGAAACCGACACACACATGCATGTAGAAAAACACACGCAACACGCGCGCACGCCACGCACACAAACTAACAACATTTTATTCTCCCGAAACCGAAGCTTCGTGAAAGACAATGTTGAAATAGAAGTAAAATAAAAAGACCTCAAATCAAATGGAGTCATTTCATGATTCAAAGATTCTCTGAACAATATTTAGTTTGATTTTATTTTGAAAAGTGTAACGAACCCACGCTGATGTTTGTTAACATTAATTTGAAACGCGGTTGAGTCCGGACGGTTCGGTGGTCGCTCGGTTTGTCGCCTCGTTGTTGTTTGTGTTGTTTGTCTATTGATTCCAGGGTGGAGGAGGGGTGAATGAATGTGTGTGTGTGTGTGATGGGATGGTGGGGATGGTGGGGTGGGGGGGAGTTGGATGGATAATGAAGGCTGCTGGTAATGAGGGAGGGGAGGGAGGGGGGGTGCTGTTCTATGGCTCTCATTCACATGAACAGGGAACAAGTGTCATGGCTGCTGCTTCACAGTCGATCACATGTCGAGTTCTGTAGAACAAAATAATCCACTTTCACATGTGAAATCAGTTTTATTGTGTCACAACATAAAAGACACAACTAATCAAAGTTGTTCTCATAGATTCTCTGAGAGATTCAAGGAAATCCACAACTTCCCCCCCCCCCCCTTGTGTGTTAAGTTTTTTTGTGAATATAAAACTTCTGAAAAGTTCAAAAGCTAAAAGTCCGACACTCACGTCCGCATCACTGTGACATCACCTTAGAGCGAAGGCCGAGAGTTACTACACATGCTTGGAGAAGTTGACCAATCAGAGCAGAGTGGGCTTTATCAGTAGGGGGGGGGGGGGTCATAAAGAGACAGGAACTAAAACAAGTGTTTGAGACAGAGGCTGAAAAGAGGAGCAGCAGCGATGGACAGTCAGAGGACAGTAAACATGTGACTTTTATAAGTACGTCCTCTTTAAGTGTGTTATTGATCTATGACTTCCTGTATTCCGTCACTTTTCCAGTATCACGCCTCAGAGATTCATCTGGAAATCGCCCTCACAGGTTAATGTGGAGGTACATTAGCATTAGCATTAGCATCGTTACTTGTGGAGACAAATTGTTTTTTACAGTTCAACAGATGAGGATGAAAACTCAGTTGTTCATGGAATAGATTTAAAACACTGGATTTGTGTGTTTCTGTTTCAGGCAGATGTTCTTTGTGGATTCTGGGAAAAGAAAGTTTTCCTCACATTCTTGAGTTTGTGTCGTAATTTAGGTACTTTTGAGACAAACGTTGTTTCACCACTGAAACATGTGTATTTGTTCTTTTAGAAGCCAGTGTGGGCAGGACACAGAGAATGCATTGTACACAGAAAGTACATCACCCAAATATACAGTTTTGAAACAAAAATAATCCAAAACACTGTGACTATGAGATAAAATATACAGATGTGCTGTGTATTTTCATCTTTCTGATTTATTTCCAAGATATTAAAACTAAATGAAAGATCCTTTGAGGTGTGGAAATGAAACTGAGGAGTTGTGGTCCAGTCAGTGTGATCGGCTCGGAGGAGGCTGAAGGTAGAACAGATGTGAGCTGGATGCGTCGTCTCTGGAGTCATCCCCGTCGCTCGTATACGTTCATCTGTTGTTTGATGTATTCACTCGCTCCGGTGCCAAGAAATCAATGCCTGCTGGGATTGGGTGGGGGGGCGTGGGGGGTGGGGGGGGACACGACAGTTAGTCATCGACCATCGTCTGTTAAATTAACGTTGATCCCAAAAAATTCTACGCTTTACACGTACAGACAATGGAATAAATATATAGATTATTTCATTGTGTGTGTGTGTGTGTGTTTGTGTGTGTGTGTGTGTGTGTGTGTGTGTGTGTGTGTCAGTACCTTTAAGACTTTGTAGAAACTTCTGGACCGGTGCCCGGTGGTGTCATGGAAACGCTTGAATCACTCAGAATGATTCATGTCTGCACCGTCCAACCCTCCCCCATCACGCACACACACACACACACACACACACACACACACACACACACACACACACACACACACAGCATGCAGGAAGAGGGATTTTAACCCTTCTTCTATCCATCTTCCTCCCCTCCCCGTGTTCTCCTCTCTCTCGTCTCTTTCTTCCGTCTCGTCCTCGTCAAATCTCACTATTAGTCACATACTTTATTAAAATGGACTCATTGTGTGGACGTCAGAGGACAGCTCGTCAATCCTCGTACGTCTCCATCTCCTCGGGTCCCTCGTCCTGATGAGGACGGCCACCGGGGACAAACCTGAGGGACAAACTCAATAAGACAACTTGATGATAGATTCAGTTCAAATTTAAAGGATAAATCGATGGACAAACAAATGTCTCCAAACATCTTCATCTTTTGTGTCCCTCCCTGTCCCTCATGTGGAATCTGAATCCAACACAATGAAGTGATGAATCCACGAATGAATGAGTAAGAGAAGATCTCAGTGTCAGGATTAACTGATGAACTGTCGGAGATTAATACGCTTCAACGTGACGGATGAAATCCATCCAGCTCCACGTGTCTAGACGTCGTCAGTGACCCCGAGGCAACTGACAACAAATTAAAAAGGGAGAAATGAAAACACCATCAGGATTAAAATAATAAACGCCAAACAAATGGAATTATGAAAAGAAACTGACTCATAGAAAATACATCAGAAAAGGAATTAGATAAAGAAGTGAAAAAGACAAAGTGATTTATTTGTGAATCATCTTTGTTCAGAGTTAAAACATTAAAACTACAAATATTCTCTTTTTCATTTCTTCTTCCTCTTCTCTCGTTTGTTCTTCTCTCTTGTTTCTTTGTCTCTTCTGTTTTCCTCTTCTTCTACTTTTCTCTATTTTTACATCTTTCCTTTCGTCTTCACTCTCTTCCTCTCAGCACTTTGTTGTAATGAAACTTTAATAAACTAATTAAGATCTAAATTAACCTGGAAGAACTAATTGATGATGAAGAAAATACACAATGATGTTGTATTGATTAGAAGATATTTTTTATTAATGTTAAATAGATTCTTCCTCTCTGTCACTACTGGAGGCCGAAATGTGATTTTACATTTTAACCATGAACTTTATTATTAATAACTATAAATAAAAAGAAAAAAATAAATAAAACCAAATATATAGAATTTGATTAAGAACATTTTTATTTAAAATAATCTGTATTTAATCGGCCAAGCAATGAATCAGTCGTCTCTTTACTCCTCATCCTCGTCCACGTGTCATAGACGTGTGATTATCATGTGTCTGCTGAACAAATGTTGACTGTTGACTTTTAATAATCCATCTGTCACGAACTCCACGATGAAAGAATAAATGTGTAGAATTCATTTCTCCGTCAAGGCCCAACACTCGCTTCAGTTCAGTCCAGCTGCAGCAGATCCCACTCAGATCTGGTATTTATCATCCAGATAAACAAATCCTCCCCTTTCTGCATAATTCTGCTCAAAGTGCAGCAGAGGAGCATGAGATGAGCGTGTGCAGGTGTGAGTGTCTCTGGACTCGTGGGACCGAGACGTACCAGCTGATCTTCAGTCTCTGGACGCCGTGTTTCTGTCTCCGCTGCTTCATCGAGCCGCTGAGCCTCGTTTCAGCCTCGAGCTCCAGACTCTCGTCACGGAACCCGAGAGGAGGGGACGCATCGAGAGGAGCTGGTGGTTGAGGGGACGGAGAGAGAGAGAGACAGGCGTCAGGGACGTGTCTCTGGCCTTCGTCCAATCCCACGTGGACACAGGACAGATTCTGCTGCTTGTTCTTTAGTGTTCAGGCTCAAACACCCGGGAGAAAACCGGCAGAAAGGAAACTTGACTCAGAGGCTTCAGTGTTTTTTCTCCAGTCGTGTTTTAGCACTAAATAATAATTAAATGTCCACGAAGACAGGAAATGAGTTGGTTGAGACGAGTCCTGTTGGATTTCAGGGGTTCGATTAGCTTCAGGGTTTAAAGAACATCTGGACTGAATCCAGGAGGAAGAACACAAACAAAGGAAGGAGCGATTCCAGTGGAGGAAACGCTTTCACAGATGTGATGTTGAAAATGAGATAAAATCACTATTTCAGTTTTGTGATAATTAAGTAAAATCCAGAGGGAATATTTACAGGTTATTTCACAAATATTCTCAACCTCATTTAAAAGCTTTGATGCATCTATATTTACATATTCTATAATATGTGTGTTGATTGATTGGAATCAAGTTGCTAAACTTTCATTTTAATTTGTGATCATTTATCTTATTGTCGTGATTGTGGAGGTTTTGATTCTATGCAAAACTTTATATGAAATATTACATTACAAGTGCACTGATGTTTTAAAAAGGACATCTTGCAAGTCACATATGAACTATCTGAAAATATGTAATATAATGTAAATAAATATATGGTATTTTCTACAAATTTATCCCATGCGATAAATGAAGGACTATTCTTGATTTTGTAAATTCCTGATGCATTTATTAATTATGTTATTTATTTGTCAGAACAGTTTTGTGGTCTAAAATGAGGAACAAAATCAGTTTAGTGATTGAGAAGTGTTGGTGAATATTAACACTCATTTGAAGACATTACATATATTAATTTCAAGCTGTATATATATTTACTTTAGAAGATGAAAGTTGAAATAATGATCACACAGAAATGTGAACTTGTTCCTGTTTGGTCAAATGACAACATTTCAATTCACCTGAAACACAGTTGTGTTTAAAAAAATGAATTTAAACACAACTGATTCTGATGACCTGGTTTTCACACTGTCTCGTGTCCTGTGGACTCTTCCTCCTTGAATCAGACTTTAAATTGTGTGATAATAAGTGTGTAGCCGAGCCGGTAATGGAGCTGATTTGTGTTTCCCTCCGTCTCTCGGTGCCGTGGATTAGTCCAGATCTGCTCCTCCTGGCTCCTGACTCCTCTATGGGCTTCACCCAGCAGAGTGGGCCGACCCCCCCTCCTCCAAAAATATCAATAATCAATAATGAATAATACGATTTCTGGAGCTTAGATGTTTGGTAACATCGTGGTTTGAGAACGTTCATGAAGGAAACACCCAAATGTTGCGTTGACTCACGATTCGAGAACACAAAGGTTTTCCAGGAATGTGAATCGAGGTTTCTCATCATGTTTGTGTGTAACTTCCTGTAAGTATCATCCAATCAGAGCAGGAGTGTCACTGAGTGTCCTGATGAGGAGGTTCCTGGTTGGAACAGCAGGGTTCTGTCAGGAAGCTGAAGCTGAGCTCATCAGCGACTCTGTGAAGACTCCAGATCTTCGTCTGTTTGAGGTTTCTATAAACAGCCTGGATCTAGAGACAATTCTAAAGTAGAAGATCATGATGTAGAAGAACCCTCTGTGGTTGGTTTGAGAACTTTCTGAAGAATTCCCAGAAGTGAGAGTTACCTGAAGGCAGCATCACTGTTTAAAACCCTTTAAGGGAGAGTGTGTGAGTCTCTTTGTGGTTAAATGTCCCTTTAACGAGAGGTTCCCTGAAGGCACCAGGTCTGATGTTGAGGATCCTTGATTCAGTTCCAGTTAATCTGATATGAGATCAAAATGTGCTGGTAAAAGACTTGTGAGGTTGATGAACTCAGATTATTCTTGAAGTGCTTTTATTCTGGAGAGTAGGGAGGAAGACGGGGGGGGGGGGGGGGGGGGGGGGCAGATTCCACTGGGATTTGATCCAAAGTAGTCGAGTGGCATCGGAGAAGAGAACCAAACAGACGGGTGCATTTAGATCAAGGTTCTTCTCTGCATCATTGGCAATTTTTGATTAAATTAGTGAAAATATTGAGTTTAGATCAGTTAATCAACGATATTGTGATCTTTGCTAAACGTCCAAATCCAGAGGTGTCAGTTTATTTAACTGAATTTCATCAATAATAAAGCAGAATGAGGCAGATCAATGATATTTAAATGGGATTATGGTCAGATTTAATATTTTTTGAAAAGTTTCTCCTGATATTATTTAGATGTGCTGATTTGTAAATGTGTAAAATAAAACACAGCAGGTCGTTCATCTGCAGGAAAAACATAAACTCAATGTGCTGATACAATAATTGAGAATAATCAATTTTAATAGGATTTTTATTTGGACATATTTTGTTCTGACTTCTATTACTTGGAAATCAATAATCTAGCTCTTGTTATCCAGTAGTGGACTGAAGCTCCTGTGAGTGTGTGTGTGTGTGTGTGTGTGTGTGTGTGTGTGTGTGTGTGTGTGTGTCTGTGACAGGGTGGCTGACCCTCTGCTGCTTTGTTTCCCTCCTGCTTGTTGTTTCCTCCTCGTTGTGTAACAGCAGTTTAAAACCAGAGACGTTTTGGTTTGTGTGTTGAACACGAGTTCGGCTGCAGAGACGATGAAAGGTCAAACTCAGAGAAGTGACTTCGTGCAGTCGTTAAAACCTCAAATCATTAAACTAAATTATATATTTGTTGTATAAGCTTCTGGTTAAATTTGAATTTTTTGAATAAAATAATTATTAATGCAAAAAGTTATATTTAATTGTGTAGTGTAACATGAATAGATTTGTGCTTAACAAATATAAATAAAATTTAAAAAAATTAAATACAAAATTATACCAAAAGTCTAAAAATATTTCAAATTTACATCTCAAATATTTCATTATTTACATGTCAGTTATTTTACTACATATATATATATATATAATTACTTATTAATTGAATCATCTTACAGCAACATATCCATAACATAACTTTTAGGATTTAATTTATTAACAGAAAACAATCTAATGAATCATAAAACTGTCATTTTATGATTCTTTAATTTCTTTATATTCTTATATCATCTATTCTCCTACTTTAAAATACCATGAAGGACAAACAATATATTTTAAAAGAAAAGAAACAATAAGAGAGAGTGAGTGTGTGTGTCTGTTTGCGTTTGCGTGACACAGACACAGGTCAACACACAGTCGTACATTTATATTTTCGACCTCCTGTGAATGTTGGCACGCCTCCATCTCAAGAAGCCGTGTCCACGTCCAGATGGAAGTCATGTAGTGACGGGTTCGAGGGCCGATCGGTGCACGTGCATGTGGAAACGGGAATCGAACACGTGAACACGTAGGATCCAAAATGACAGAGGCCTGTTTCTCTGTCCACATAAAACTGAACCTGATCACGTTTCTCTTCTATTTCCATTAATCACTGCAGACAACTCGATCCATCAGTGTTTAAAAATCATATTTGATAAGTACGTGAACTTGTGCAATGAAAAACAGATGTGTACTTGTATGTGTATGTGTATTTTTACATTTAAATGTAAAAAACCACATTCATCTTTTGACACAGATTTAAAATAATAAAATAAAAGTGGATAATATTCAGTTTGAGTTTTATTCATCCATTCAGTCCATATCAAAAACCTCCGATAAGAACATTTTATTTTGGCGATGCCAGAGAGGTTTTGGATCGGTTGCAGGATGAGGTCATCTGCGGAGGTGGATTCCAATGACCAATGACAGTGTCACTTCTAAATGTGTCTGTGTGTGTGTGTGTGTGTGTGCGTGTGTGTTTCTGCTTGCATGTGTGCACGTACGGTCCCCGATCATTTTAAGTTCATGGATGTATTTTGGTAGCATGCAAAAATACATTTATACACACAAACACACACACACACACCCATATATATACACACATTTACACGTCAGCGAGTGTGTGTGTCTGTGTATATGGGGGCATCTGTGCCAATGATTTCCACGACTTTGTGGTGTGTGTGTGTGTGTGTGTCTGTGTGTGAGTGAGAGTGTGAGAGTGTGTGTGTGTGGGAGTCTTTGTATACTTGCCAAACCGGTCCAGCTGGCATCAGTCGTAGCTGTAGCCGAGGCCGCTGTATTGGTCACACACACACACACACACACACACACACACACACACACACACACACACACACACACACACACACACACACACACACACACACACACACACACACACACACACACAGTCGACCACATTCCCGTTCTGTACGCCTGTAATTATCAGCCTCTTCTGCATCGACTACCATGTTGGCATGTGTACAGTGCTGGTCTATACACGCCTGATTCAAACCCTTCACCACGTACACGCTTCATTCGCTCGCTGTGAACCCCCCCCCCGTCCACTTCATCCCGGCTGCTGCGACCGCACAACGTAATTACACACTAGCCGTGGTTTGATATTTAGACTGGCTGAAGATTTAAGGTTTTGTCCCAAACGAAAGTCAGTGTGTTAAAAATAGTCCTGTGAGGAGACGAGGCCGTTCAGAAGCTGGAGAGGAAATCAGCTTCAGAGCTGAGGGACGCTACATCTTCTGGATTCATCAGACACCTTCTTCACAGCCAGTCGGGTGTGAGCATTAAACCGAGCGGTGGCTTCGCTGCCGGAGACGCTTCACCTCCGGCTCCTGGCCTCGGTTTAAAGAGCTTCCACTCAGACACGTGCTGGAACACGTTGGACCAAAGACGTTTACTGTAAAGACGTTTGTGCAGGTGAAGACGTCTGGACTTGTGTTTCTTCTCTCAGCCATCAGAGGCGCTGCAGGTTGTTCAGGAGGAAACTGTGAAGAAGAAGAAGAAGAAGAAGAAGAAGAAGAAGAAGAAGAAGAAGAAGAAGAAGATGAAGTAGAAACGCATATGAAATCAGTTTGTTTGTGTTTTTAAAATCAAAGAAAATCGAATTTAACAGTTGAAGCTGTTTTCAGACATGAACTTGAAATGTCAAAGTTTGCTGAGGCCACTGTAAAGACGACTCAGGATGTAGAACTGGACAATATAGATTAGTAGTAACAAATACACCATAGAGGGGACAGAGTAGAATCACGTGTCCCCTGAGGAACCTCCAGAGGCTCGATGCAGATGTTTCTCCAGGTGGATCTTCTCTCCTACATCACCTGTAGGAATCTGTGGATTTCCCTCTCGCCTCAGTTTGAGGAACGCGAGACGCCCGAACGTTGAATCGTTCTCCAGCACCCCCCCCCCACCCCTCTGAACACGTAGCGAGAACGAATCTGCACCTGAAAGAAAGTGGAGAATGAAAGTGTTTGTGATACTGTGACATAAAGAGCTCCTTTGTGTGTATGGATCTGTGCATCGCAGCTGTCGGTTCTGTTGTGCTGGGAGAAAACACACACACACACACACACACAGCCACACACAGACACACACACACACACACACACGCTTTGGCTGTTTTCTACTGAAGATCTTTTGCGGTGTTTTCCAGACAAAATGTAAATGAACGATTCTTTAAATGAAACCATGAAGAATTTAAATACTTTAGTAAAATACGTGAGTGAATGAATGATTCATAATTGTTCCTGTTGTTTTATTTCACTGGAGCCTGAATATCGCTGAGAAAATCAATCACATAAGGATCAATAATCAAACGATCATTTGTTTCTCTTAATGTTGTAAATAGTGAACAAATGAACGATTGTATGACCTCATCATCCTGATAAGTGAATGATGCAGTGAAAAATGAAAGAATGATATAATGCAAAGATGAATGGACGGATGAATCAGTACCTGAGTGGATGATAGATGAAGATTTGTCTTTGTTGAGTTGATCTCCTCCGTTAACGGATCCTTCTCTTCTCCTCTTCTCCTCCTCTTCTCCTCCTCTCTTCTCTTCTTCTCCTCCTCTTCTCCTCCTCTTCTCCTCCTCTTCCTCCTGCAGGTAAATCGGAGAGGAGCTCCTACTCGTACGGCCGGGAGTCCAACCCCCACTGTCACCAGGTCAGTCCTTCCTTCTTTATTCAGTGAACATAACCAGATCTGGGTCTGATCTGAGGTCAGAGTTCAAGCACCTGACTCCTCATCATGTTTGTTTACTTCTCATAAACAAACCTGAGGAATCAACAACTGACCGGAAACGAACCGCTAGCATTTAGCATGTGGCTAACTGAGCTGTGCTGTTTGTCTGAAGTAGCATGTAGCTTGTTAGCTTCATCACTTGTTATTGTGGACGACATAAGATGTGGCATTGGAATACTGGACGTTATTGAATCTGAGTCATAGACGTTATTTTAATGTTTCAGTTGTGAATTCAGCTTTACTTACTATCCGATGTTTTCCCACATCGGGGGGGGGGCCCGAGTTCGCCCGGTTCCGGTTAACGTGGATGTTCATGATGTTCAGGTTCAGGTCGTGTTCGGTCACGTTGGAGATCCAGATGTTGTTGTTTGTCGTGATGTTTCCTCGTCTCAGCTTCGTGTTGCAGCTCAAACTGGGGATTTGTTTGTTTTATTCATAATTCACATCTTTTCGGTTTGTTTAAAATTCTCATAATAAAGAACTCCGCTTCTCGTGTGTCAGTCATCCTCATGACGAATACAAACAACAGCTGTTTAACTTCATCACGTTTCTCTAACTTTATTCCCACTGAATAGTTGAATGGTTAATTGGATTAATTGTTTAAATGGAATATTTACCAGCGGCGGCGGCGCCAGGTGTTGTGAGGACTTTGGTAATCGCCGGATTTAGACTCTGAAATCTTCCCGCTCAGATCTCGTGGACCATATGGATCCAGGAGAAGATGCTCGTCCATGATGATTAAAACAAATATACAGATGTTGCTGTTTGATTCTGCTGATGGAATATTAAACGGAGCGGCTCCGTGCGTTTGCGGTTATTTGTCGGCCACCTTTTGGTTTTTGAAATGATGAGACGCACATACGTCGGGTTCAGGCGCAGTCTGATGTTCAGGACTCGTTTCTCCTTTAGTCTCAAACATGGATTCATTACAGCTGATCAAACACGAGGCGGTTTCCTTGATTAGGAAAATCAAAGTTGAGCTGAAAGATGTCACAGATCATGATGCGTAGATGAAGCATGTGAAGCTGATTGATCACTGAGGGGAATTAAAGACCTTCATATTATTTAACTGCTCAATAATTCAGAGTCTTTTATAGCTGCTGCAGAACTTCTCAAACATCGTTAAACTCTCAGTGTCAGTGAACATCTCTATCTATCTATCTATCTATCTATCTATCTATCTATCTATCTATCTATCTATCTATCTATCTATCTATCTATCTATCTATCTATCTATCTATCTATCTATGTATCTATCTATCTATCTATCTATCTATCTATCTATGTATCTATCTATCTATCTATCTATCTATCTATCTATCTATCTATGTATCTATCTATCTATCTATCTATCTATCTATCTATCTATCTATCTATCTATCTATCTATCTATCTATGTATCTATCTATCTATCTATCTATCTATCTATCTATCTATCTATGTATCTATCTATCTATCTATCTATCTATCTATGTATCTATCTATCTATCTATCTATCTATCTATCTATCTATCTATCTATCTATCTATGTATCTATCTATCTATCTATCTATCTATCTATCTATCTATCTATCTATCTATGTATCTATCTATCTATCTATCTATCTATCTATCTATCTATCTATCTATCTATCTATCTATGTATCTATCTATCTATCTATCTATCTATCTATCTATCTATCTATCTATCTATCTATCTATCTATCTATCTATGTATCTATCTATCTATCTATCTATCTATCTATCTATCTATCTGTCTATCCATTTATCTAGCTCTCTATCTATCATTCTTTCATTCTTTCACTCATTCTCCATATATATGAGAAATAAATATAGTTGAAGTTTGATATTTTACAGTTCAACCATTGACTTTATTATAAATAATTATACATAAACAGGAAACACAAATACAGGCAAATATTTACAATTGAAGAAGACCAATTGTTTTCTCCGTAAAAAAAAACACAAACACAAATGTCTACAGTTCTTTATCAGTAATCTGTCATATTGATTGGAGGATATACAAATATATAAACAGTATATGTATTTAATAGCTTAATGGACATTTATGGTTTCAGCCGTTCTGCTCAATAACCGGAGAACAAGGGTGATCAAACCACACAGAGTGATTGACAGCTGTCCACTGTGGTTGCCAGGGGCAGCTGGGTGGACGTTACTGTTGAGCCTTGTGAATGGAGAGAACACAGAAAGAGAGAAGGAAAATAAAGTGATATATATTTATAAAATACATGAATATATAAATACCAGTGATGCTTCTGAAGGACTTGAAACGTAGAAAGACCTTCCTCACTTTTAGTTTTGATGTGTTTCTTTCTGTCGTGGGGATTTGACCCTGACAACCCTGTCAACAGACACACACACACACACACACACACACACACACACACACACACACACACACACACACAAAGAGACAGAACATGGCGCTCATACCTGCCGGTGCCAAATGTGTCGGTTGTACTGGAATAGTTTTCACACAGAATCTTTCCACTGGAGGATAAAATATAAAAATAGCCGCTGGTCGACTCTGAGTCTCTTTTAGATTTAATAAATTAACTCCTTCATTTGTTGTATTCACTCGTTCACCAGTTTATCAGTGGATCTGTTGACAATGTGTCTGCAGATTTCTTTCTTTTAATATTTTTGGGTTTTTTTATTTGTAATTTCTGAAATCTGCTTAAATCCTTTGACTGCTCATTCATTCATTCATCCATGTATCCATCTATCCATCCATCCATCCATGTATTCATCTATCCATCCATCCATCTATCCATCCATCCATCCATCCATCCATCCATCCATCCATCTATCCATCCATCCATCCATACATCCATGTATTAATTTATTCATGCATCCATTTATTCATCCATCCATCCATTTATTCATCCATCCATCCATTTATTCATCCGTCCATCCATTCCTCCATCAGTGTCTCCCTGATCTTTTATTTATAACCAGCTCTCATATCCAGCTGTGGCCTTTGTAAACAGCTACAACAAACCACAGAGGACAAAAAATATTAAATAAATCAAACATTACTGCCTCACTGGCCATTTTCCTACTGGGCTGCTGTCAAATTATGCTGCTACACAGTCTGAATGGCTCCTGATGGAAATTGTTTGGAAATGGCAGATGAATTAACATGCTGGGCTGAAGTCCAAAATCCTCTGGCTGGGTCCGGGGCTGTTAGTGAAAGAGAGAGAGAGAGAGAGAGAGAGAGAGAGAGAGAGAGAGAGAGAGAGAGAGAGAGAGAGAAACACTTAGCGGGGAGGATGAGCTCACGCTAACAGCAGGAAGATTCCCACTGACCCCAGTTTATTCCACCAGTCTCCGACCAAACCAACCACCAGCTCCTGCCATCGGAGTTTGGAGGTGATTTCAGTTTGGGTTCCATGTTTTCATCTTTATTTTTAGACAGTGGAGGATTTTTAAATTTACACTTGATAATTAGGTTTGTGTGCTGAGGAGCAACCAGAGACTTCTCCTCTCCAGCTGAGCTCCAGAAACATTCATGAGCCCGTTGATCTCACACAACTGCCTTTTAATTTCCATTACATTGATCAGTCTGACACCAGTTTCCTGTCGTTTCACCCTGAACAACCGACAGTGACTGATGAATTGTGATTGGACACAGGAGCTGTGTTCCATTCTGAACATTTCCTCACCTCAGTTGAAGACATTTCCCAGTTTAACAGTTGGTATTTCTCTGATTTGACCTCAGACTCTTTCTAGCTTGTTGCCGTTTTCTGGCAGAAATCGTGCGTTTGCTTATTTCTCTGGTTCTGGCACAGGAAGAGGAAGAACATCCCTCTTCTTTCTCTCCCCCTACGAAGCTCGTTTCCAACCATGGAGACAATCATCAACAGGATTTCAGAGATCGAGAAACATATTTTGTTGATTGATTTGACCGCTGGATGGAAACTTAGGGCATCAGACAAACTATTGATTCCCTGATCTTCTCAGGGACAATATATTGAATCTTCTTCCCACTGGTTTCCCTACTGTCGATCAGCAGTGGTGTTATTCAAGGGTCAGAAAATAGACGCTTAGTCCAGCAGCGCGGAACGCTCTAAACACATTTCCACCCAGCACATCTCTTTTTATTTCCTGCACATCACTTATTGTTTGTATTCTGGCCGAAGTGGCTGCGTGCTGTTTGAACTGGGAACCTGACTGGTTCGTGCTGAAGCTCTCCTGGCTCCCACTGAGGGTTGGGGGCTGGGAAACGTGGCCTCCTGCCAAGGTACGAGCCCAACCCCCAACTAACCCCCTCCACAAGCCATTGTCTGCTGGCAGAAGGTGGCATGAATGCCCTCGCAACTCCGAGCATGGAAAAAAGAACCGACTGTGGTTTGGGTGCATGCAACTTTTTAAAATTACATGTATTTATTTGGTATTTTCATGTGGATTAGCGTCACTAGATGTGGTTGTTCAAGGTCCTCTCCTTGTGATGGGGTTAAAGGGTCAGAGGGTGACACTTTGTGCAGGTTGCTTTGAGCAGCAGATCAGAGAGCAGCCGTTGAGAAGCTGTTTTCCATCGTATTGACTCATCTTCATCATCCGGCCTGTTGATTGGTTGATGTTTAACCCAAACTCTTGACCACGGAGCCAGACCTCACCTTGAGGACCACTCACATCCCACTCCTCCTCTTCCTCTCACCGCTCCTCTTCCTCTTCCTCCTCTCTCTGATGCCTTGCTGCGGACTGACTGACTGACTGACTGACTGACTGACTGACTGACTGACTGACTGACTGACGCAGAGCTTCACACTGTAATTGACTCGACAGTTACTTTAAAGCTCAGTTATCTCACGTCAGGAGCATTTCTCCACCTGTCAGGGAGATGCAGTGTTTGGACATCTTCTGCTCGAGTCAGCTTGTTTTCATTAGAGGAACAATTGGCAGCGTTTGATCAGATGTCGGGAACATTATGTGTTCACTTGTTTTTTCTGACAGGGACCTTTTGGCGTTGTATGAGTGAGGCCAGTTTCCTCTGAGAAGACAAGGGAAGCATTGACTGTTTATATTATAGAAGAAGACCAGGAGTTTTGCTTATTTACACTGAAACAAGCAAGACATCATTTGGATGTTGTTCCACAATTAGGGCAAGAATCTAGAATATCTTCTCTAGCGCCACCCTCTGGTCAGACGTTCTACATTTATCTGAATCATCTGAATGGTTTCTTTTTGATCTTCTCTGGTTCCGAGGGTGTTTCTGTGGCTTCACAGCTGCTGAGAGAATCACCTGAACTCTCATAACCACATAGAACCCTCAGCGGGAGTGTAATGTGCAGCGAGTACACACTAACACACACACACACACACAGACACACACTTAGCTGTGCTATCTAAAGCCATCTAAAGGGACGTTCTGTCTACATAAGCAGAAAAACCCACATCATCAGAATGAAGGGATGAGAGAAGATGATCCCCCTCATCTCTCTCTCTCTCTCTCTCTCTCTCTCTCTCTTTCTTGTTACCACTTTGTTATACTGTCTCTCAAACCCCCTCTTACTTTCAGTGTCTCCCTCTGTCTCAATGTTTTCATAGTTTTTCTACCTTTAATAATTTTTCTTATTTCCTCTGTTGAACACAAACACGCAAACACACACACACGCAGACGCACACACACACACACACATACACACACACATACACACACACACTCAAAGCATGTCATTCATCTGGTTATCGCCTCACAGATCAGTAGGTTGGTCGTGGACCGGCAGCTACAGCTGAGGCAGCAGCAGCCTGAATGTGAGGTTCTGGTGAAATGCAACACGAACAAAGCCTATAACCCCCCCCAACACACACACACACACACACACACACACAAGCACACACAAGCACACACTTCAATATACACACTCACCCAAATCAGTCAGTGAAAAGTGCTGAAGGCTTCGTTTTGAAGCTCAGAGTTTCAGAGGAGCTTAGAAGCTGCATTTACCTACTATGAAAAGACACACACACACACACACACACACACACACACACACACGCTCAAACACACATTAAAGCACATATATGTAAATATATACAATATTACATACTCATAAATTTACTGACTCAGACACAAACACAAGTATGTATGTGTATTTAGATGATATATAAATGTGACATATATACAGTATCAGAGGGTTTGTGGTTTCTATGCTCCCTGCTGTGCGGCTCCGCTCGACCTCGGGGGGGGGGGGGGGGGGGGGCAGCAGCAGGTGTCGTCCTCAGCTTCCTGTTCACTCTTCGTCAGTCGTTAACGAGCTGAACTGCTCCTTTAAACACTCTGAGGGCTTCACACACACTGACCTGAGCGACTCTGTGACAGCCCCACAGAGAGGGAGAAAGGGAGAGAGAGAGAGAGGGCAATCTCCCCATCTCTCGCACTGTCCCTGTTTCTCATTGCTCTCTTTGTCGTTGTTCTCACTCTTTCCATCCACTCTCTCTCTCTCTCTCTCTCTCTCTCTCTCTCTCTCTCTCTCTCTCTCTCTCTGTGTGTGTGTGTTTGTGATTGGTTGTTCCTCTGACATGTTGTTGTCACACTTTGTCGTTGGACCTACAGCCATAATCCTCCATATGAACTCTGAGGGGACATCAGTGATCAGTTAAATCAGGTGTGAACCATCAACGGTCCTGGTTCCCAGTTTGTTCCCACAGACACTGAGGAGCCACTGGAATGAACAGATTTTAATCGTGGAGATAAATCTGCATTTGACAAGATGATGACCTCAGAGCTGTATTATTAATATTTACAAATAGTTTTGGGTTCTAACTCCTCTTCTAGATATTATTTAATTTGTCATCCTTTTTGGTTTTTGCAGTTTCACAAACAGGGCTCTCTCTCTCTCTCACTCTTTCTCGATATCTCTTTCTCTCTCTCGCCCTCTCTCTCTTTCTCTCGCCCTCTCTCTCTCCCTCTCTCTCTCCCTCTCTCTCTCTCGCCCTCTCTCTCGCCCTCTCTCTCTTCCTGTCAAGATGCAGTTCCTCCACTAATCTGTGGAATGTGTCAGGCATCTGTGTGTGTTGTGTGTGTGTGTGTGTGTGTGTGTGTGTGTGTGTGTGTGTGTGTGTGTGTGTGTGTGTGTGTGTGTCTGTGTGTGTGTGTGTGTGTCTGTGTGTGTCCTCCCCTCTGGAAGGCCCACGGTTCCTGTGCGTGGGCTTCACGGTGGAATCTGGTTACCGAGGCTGCATGTATGTGTTCATCGTCACTTCATTATCTCCGTCCCTATTGGCGGTTTATCTGACCAATGACGTGTCAGCAGGAAGTACAGTCCCCCAACAGCTGGTCTGAAGTCCAGGAAGAAAAGAAAAAAAACAGGGACGAGAAATATTCATAAAGCTGCCAGGAGCCTAATCTACCTCTGTGTGATTATTATTAATATACAATTAATGCAGTATTCAAGTATTTATACACACCAATATGTATTGCAAACAATAACAGAATATACATGTTAAAGTTTGTCTAAATTGTTTTCACCATAGATATAGATATAATTAAAGATGGAGGACGCTGTCTCACACTAACAGAAAAAGAATCATAAATCTATTTAACAAAATTAAAGGAAGAACAAACTCATTTGTTTTTAATAATTCTAAATCATTTTTAAATAATCTGTCGACGTTGTAAATAACTCGCGTCTTTACATCCATCAATCCATTCTGTCTGTGCATCTCTCTGTGTGGTGAGATGTTTCCCTCACAGCTGCTCTCCAGCTCTGATCACACACACACACACACAGTCACACACACACACACACACACACACACACACACACATCCAGCTGCTCAAAGCTCTCAGGAGACTCTCAGCCGTCATTTAGTCTCATCTGCCGGCCGCACAGATCGACACTTTATTTAGTTTTACTATCGATCACAAACACACACACACACACACACACACTAACACTGCTGGACTCAGTTATACTGTGTGTGTCTCTGTGTGTGTGTTCATACATCAGCCCTGACAGCAGCCTGCAGTGTGTGTGTTTTATCTTCTATATGAACATTCTCACTGTCGGGACCACCCGGCATCTCTATGGTCGGATGGAACTCCCTGGTGGCTTCAGCTGTAAAGTAGAAATACAAAAGTAGAAAATCATTACATTTAATTTATAAACCAAATTTCTGTTGAAGATCAAGGTCACAATGTGTCTATGAAAATAATGTAACTCGGTGTCTCAGTGAGAAGTGAGCTGCTCTGTATCAGTGGAGTTAACCTGTGTGTCTGACATCAAACACTGTGCTGTCACACACACACACACACACACACACACACACACACACACACACACACACACACACACACACACACACACACACACACACACACACAGAAACTGCAACTACAACAGCTGGTAACAGACAGAGAACAGAGCTGAGCTGTCACGCCCAACACTACACACACTACACACACACACTACAGAAGAGACACAACCATGTTGAATACACAACACATTCCCACACTGACACATCTGTATGTGCGTAACCGAGTTTTGTACGGAGCTGAAATCAAAGAAATGTAGTTTGAGTCTTGATATTTTACAGTCTAACCATAAACTTCATTATAAATAAAAAGAAAACACAAAAAAACACTTCCTGGTGTGTGTGCTATATTGTGTATATTCCGTGGTACAGGTGTGTGTCATGTTGAGAGTGTGTGTAGAAGGTCGAGTCAGTTGTGTTCCCTCGCTCCCGCCCGTGGTTCAGTCTCTGATGACTAAAGTGAAGTCAGCTGGGACTGGTGCATGATGGGAGTGATCAGTTCAAGATGGCACCGCAGGGAAGTCTATTTTTCATTCCTACTTTCATCTCTAAATATAAATCTGTCTCTCCATCTATCATTCATTCACTTCCCGTCTCCTCCCCTCTCTTCCTTCATCGTCCCTGTCTTCTCCTCTTCCTCTCTTCCTTTCTCTCTCTCTCCATTCATCTGTCATTACTTCCTCCTCCACTTGCTTTCTTTTCCTTTTCTTCCTCCCAGTGTTTTACGTCAGTGCATTCCAGTATCTCTTTGCTCTAACCCTCCTCTTCCCTTCTTCATCCTTCGATTCTTTTCACTCATATTCTTCTCCTCCTTTCTTCTTCTTCTTCTTCCTCAAACTTCTTCCTTCTTTCCTTCCATCCTCCACTAAGGGTTATCTCCAACATTTTCCCTTCTTCTTATTTTATTCTCTTTCTTCTTTCTCTTTCCTTCCTCCTCCATCCTTCACTCATTTGCTACTTTCTTGCTTCATCTTCTCAACGTTCCCTCTCTCCTTCCTTTCCTCTTGTCACCTCATTCCTCCCTCCTATCGCTCCTTCATCCTTTCATCCTTGTCATCTTTCATTCTCTCTCCTCCTCTCATTCTCCTCTTCCCTCACATCCTGTCTTACTCTTCTCTGTTTTACTTCCAACTTGTCCTTTAAACTCCTTGGGATTGAATAACTTCCTCTCCCCTCTCCATTTCAATCCTCCATCACTCTCTTCCTCCTCTGTCTCCTCCTCACTTCTCCTTCTTAATTCTCTCCCCCTCTGTTCTCTTCTTCCCTCTTTAACCCCCGTTGTTCCCCCCATACTCGTCTCCCCAGGTTGACTTCCATCCTTCCTGCCTTTCTCTGATTTCCTCCCTCTGAAATACCGTTTCCTTCCCTGGCTCTTTCCTCCCGACTCTCCCCTTCATCCTTCACGCACTCCCCCACCCTCCTCCTCCTCCTCCTCCTCCTCCTCCTCCTCCACCTCCTCAACCCTCTCCCAGTGCTGACAGTGGAGAAGCAGGATGCTGCCAGATATTGTGAGGTGTAATGTGCTGTCTGATTCCTCTCTAAGTGTTCTTAAACGATCGCTATTTATTTGTCAAGCCAAGCGTTGAACGCTAATTAAGGAAAAATGCTTTGAACTGCGTGTGTGTGTGTGTGTGGATGGATGTGTGTGTGTGTGTGTGTGTGGATGGATGGATGTGTGTGTGTGTGTGTAGTAGCTGTTAGAAGACGGAGGAAGTGTCATTGGGTAGTCGATCCCTCGCTGCTTGGAGTGCTACTGCAGATGAGTTTGTGTGTGTGTGTGTTTATGTGTGTGTGTGTGTGTGTATGTGTGTGTGTGTGTATGTGTGAGATATCTGTCCCTGTGGCTCTTCTTGCTCTGACATCATTCTACACACAAACACACACACACACACATAGCCACACAGCAGCAGGTGTTTCTGTGCTGATGTGAATGGCGTCTTTGTTTGTGGGTTCTGCATCATGATGGTCATCTGTCATGTGACTTCTCGACCATCACATTTTCCCTCGGGCTAGAACAAACAACCTTTAACCCTGGCTGACCTGGGGTCTGCAGGATCAGCAGACTCAGACCTTTGTTCTCAGCCTCCTTGGAACACGTCCTGACTCCAGTTCATGTGTGAACGCTGCTGTCGAGTCGTGTGTCATGTGAGTTTTGTGTTTCTGGCTCCAGATTCCAGTTCAATTCATCGTCTCTGCTGGTTTTACTGGTTTCAGATAAAGCAGCCTCAGGGCCCCTCTCCCTCAGGAGTGTGCATGTGTGTGTCTGTGTGTGTGTGTGTGTGTGTGTGTCAGCTGGAGCGAAGCTGGCATACAGGTGCGCCGCCGCCTCGCCAGCACTTCCTGGTAATTAATGACTTCTTCCAGCCTCCCCCCTCCTCTCTCTCTCTCTCTCTCTCTCTCTCTCTCTCTCTCTCTCTCTCTCTCTCTCTCTCCATCTCCATCTCTCATTGTGATAGTGGGAATTGATGACTTGTGAGCATTTGCTTTTTCAGTCACATGAGGACAGAGGAAGGAGATGAGGAGACGAGAAATGGGGGGGGGGGGGGATCAATAAAAAACAACTTGACATGAGTTGTGATCGTCACATGGGAAGATGACGTCCGGCTGCACTTAGCTTAGCATAAAGACTGGAAACAGAGGGAAACAGCTAGCGCGAAGCCAACGTCTAGAAATTAAACCATCAACACTTTTTTAAATCCACGATCAACACGTTTATTAAGAAGTTTATAAAAACCAGAACGTAAAAGAAATGGATGACATCATCATGACGATTAGTTTGTATTATAAGTTACACCCCCCCCACCATCAACACCACTCAATATATGTATGTTACTCTATCTTTCATTCTTGTCTTTCGCTCTTCTCTCTCGCTCTCTTTTCATCTCCCCCCCCCCCTTTCTCTGGTAATCTATCTTAGTTAATATGGTCTCTGAGAGCAGCTGGGTTCCGAGGCAGAGTCAGCTCTGTGGGAAACAGACCTCTGGTTGTGTGTGTGTGTGTGTGTGTGTGTGTGTGTGAGAGAGAGAAAGACACACACACACATACACACACACACACACACATGCCGAGAGAAAATAAGATCATGTAGAAAGAAGGAATAAACGTAGCTGGAGGGAAACTTGAGTATTATTCACGTCTGGAATTATATTTCTGTGACGATACTTATGACTGTTCCTGTGGATCTACGCAGAGCAAAGCATTATGGGTAATTGAAGGTCACCAAGGATGCACGCACCTTCCAGATCTCACCACGTTGGGAGGTTTAACATTCCGTCAGAAGGTGTCCACTCTGGACCCGACTGCAGTGTAATCTGATTACTTTTTTTCACGACGTCCACCTACTTGGTTCACACTTACATACGTGTGTGTGTGTGTGTGTGTGTGTGTGTGTGTGTGTGTATTAGAGGAAGAACAAGGAATCAAGATGGCGGCTCCTGTCTCTGAGATGTTTCAGTACAATTTGGAAGTTTCTTTAAATACGAGAAATATGAAAATATGAAAATATGAAATATGAAATCTGCTGCTGCTTCTTCTTCTTCCTCCAGTCAGACTCCT
>NC_084963.1:1978193-2053719 GCF_949316205.1 Platichthys flesus
ACAGATTCAAACGAGCTCTGAGCATCGAGGTCTCTCGCTGGCGTCCTGCGCTCGACTTCTTCACATAGCTCAGGCAGGGAGAGGGAGGCGGCAGAGTGTCGCTCCCACTCGGCTCCTGTGCCTTCTAAGTTCTGACAGGTGTGTTTTTTTACCTCCTGTGGCAGGAACATGGGCGTGAGCCTCAGCAGCCTGTTAGTTCAAACCTGCAGTGAGCCCGTGTTTGTGTAATTTCTCTCTGCAGACATGGCAGCACGTTTGCCAACTAGTAATGACCTGCAGATTTCTGAGGCGGAGCCCATGTCACAGAGTTAAACCAGTGTGGGGTCTCTCCATGGTGAAAAACAAATTATGAAATATGTTCAAGGTTTATATTATGATGCAGACGTGGGATAGAGTGTTTTCAGAGGTCCGGGCTATCTGAGCTGATTCTGGGTGCACGTCCACGACCACCTGCGCCAAAGAGGTCGAGCTTTCAAGTGCACTTGTTTGCAGGTCAACAGGATTTCTCAAAAAGTATTGAACAGATTTCCAAGAAAGGCTGGAGAGGGGTGGGCCAGGGAAGAATTGCTGTAGGGAGTGGATCTGGATCAGTGGCGGAGCGAGGACTTTCCTAGATCAGGGGCTGTAAAGGGGGCCACAGCTTACACACTGGGGCCAAACTATATGTCCCACCTCTGTGATTGAGTCGTTCCTTGTTCCCTGTTCAAGCTGCAAAAAATGCTTAGAAAATAAAATGTAGGTCCCTCTCGTTGCTTATCTTATCATGAACAATAACTCTGTGAATAAGAGAGTGTTTAATAATTTAAGAAGAATATAAAGGGATCATTTGTAGTGAGGTATATATATACCACAGCTCCACTGTGGGAACTCTCCAGGAACTGGGAACCTCTGCAGGATCTAAATAAAGGTCTAGGGTCGTTTTTTTACCCCCAGAAAGTCCCTGCTCGGGGGGGGGGGGGGGGGGGGGGGGGGGGGCTATGCCATTGTACAGGAACATTTGGGGAGGAGCTTACAGCGCTGAAGATGCCTGATTAGCACTACAGCATTTTATTTCAGTCGGCCAATCTTGTAAAATCGGTTTCCTCGAGAGAACAACACTTTACTGGTGTTGCTCGATTTATAAAGCGTCGTTGTTGTATAGTCCTGTGTAGCACTACCCCCTCCTGGTGGAGCGGGGGGGGAGCAGCTTGTTGTTGCCATCGCTTCTTCTCACGTCAGCAGCTAATTTGCCTCATCTCCTTGGCAGCGCCGGCAGGAAAGGTCCTGGTTCTTTAGATCAGCTGAAGTCTCCTCTCAGATCTTAAAACATCCCAGTTCACGTCACGACATCGGTTCTTAATGGGAATAGATTTCTCCACTATTGTGACTCTTTGCTTTCGCTAACACGACAGTTTCCCCCCCCTCATGTACGGTTCACACAAAGAGGTTCGCTGGCCGAGTACAGAGCTGTTATCAGGGATGAGAACACTGCGGCTCTGAGGGAGGAAACGGCCTCTAAATAAATGCAGAGCGTTTCCCCCTGAGAGCGCTCTGATTGATGTCTGCACATGTGACTCTGTAAATAAGGCCTGCCCGCTCACAGGAAACACATTAATGGAAGCCTCCGTGCAGATTAATGGAGGCTATAAAAGGAGAAACACACATTGATTATCATCAAGTGGCTGCAGGAGCAGAGCCAGACAGTCAGCTGTGCCTCTACCTGATGCTTCGTGGCATTTCTGAAGTTATGAGTTCGACCTTCAAAGGAAATGAACGCAGCTGCTATTTCCTGCATCCCTGGAAGTCGTGGCCGAGGCGGAAACACATCTGGGCATAAGGATGTTTTCTTGAGCCCTGAAATAGCCCTGCGTTGGCAGCGCTCAGAGAAATCACAGCGTCAACATGTTTACTGGCTGGGCTCGCGGTCCGCCTCAGGAGGACGAGGCCTGTAATGAGAACGCTGCTCGTTGTAAAGTGATATCACAGCGTTGGACAGCCGCTCCGTGTTTCGTGGCTCTAATGAGTGTGTTCACAAAGAGCTCCACGTCCACGGCTCACATGTTTACTTACACCAGGGGTGAACTCTGCTGAGCAAACACGGCAGCACTTAACTTTGACACACAGGCATGAAAAAGCAGGCCGGTCGGTTTGCACGGAGAGCGGGTTGTGTTCTAACGACCAGGACCCAGATGTTCACAGCCCCACTGTGTGTGGATGTGAATCTGTGTGAGACTCACACGTCACGGAGCAGAAACACTTTCCTTTTCTACTTCGGTGCTCTTTGTGTCAGTCGGTGAAGAAACACTCAGATCCAGATGTTTAACAACAAAACCACAATGTGAAAAAAGAGAAATTAGAAAAAATACTGAAGAGAGTAATATTTTAAAAACATATGTTTATACTGTAAATCTTCCTGCAATAGATTTACGAGGCTGAATAACCCAGATGTGCAAAAAAAGGTTGTTGGCTAATCACTGAAGATTTATTACACAATATACACGTTGGTTTCCCAAACGAATGAATCTTCATGTCTGATCCTGAACCAGCACAGATCTCTGGGGACATATGGGAAATGCAATTTTGGAAGGAAAAAGTAAAATCTTCACTTTCACACAAACCATAGTAAATGATAATAAATCAGTTTTTGCAGATGTCTGTTTTAACCACTTTTCTCGTGTCACTCTTTCCGAACCACCCACATGGTCTCGTTCACCACGTTGAAATGAGCCTCGCAAATGCTTCACGTAACTGAGGATCAAATTGATTTCACCCCTCGTCCTGAGCTCAGCACAGATCTCACTCGGGCTCGGGGATATGGTAAACAGGTTATTTTTAACCTGTAGACTCCCCCCCCCCCCCCCCCCCCCCCGCCCCCCCGCCCTTCCCCAAAGCACCCTGAGCCAGAGGTATTCATCCTCTGCTCAGCTTCAGAGGAGCCGTCTTGTCCCGACACTTCTCGGTACTCGGTCGGCCCGGCCTTGTGTTTGTGTTGCTCCTCCTGACGTGTTGATCACAGCCTCCCGGAGCTCATTGGTTAAAGAGACAGTTCGTCCACATTCAACTTACATATTTAACTGCTTATTAACCTTGAGGCTGATAAGAGGGAAGGCTGCAGAGGAGTGGTTCTTCTGGTTTTACACGCCCTGGTTTGAAGATGAGCCCTGGATACTGTTATTTATGCATGGGACTGAAAAAGATCAGATAGCAGCTTATATTTTTAAATAAATACATAAATTCAACTTTTGTTATTAGTAAATGTAATTCATCTCCATGCTGTGATCACCGCATTGCAAATATCTATTTCTTAATCAGAGGCACATCTTAGAACAACATTATTCGGAAACAGAACGATGAAATTTGATGAGTTTTTGATGTTATTTTGGTTCATTTGAGTAAATTAACCCTTAAGGTTTGTAATTCTGCAGCAGTTAAAACAAAAGCATGGAGCCAATAACTTAGGACATAGTGAAATTAGGATATTAAATAAGTGACCTTTAGGAACACAGCGAGGAAAAGAACATTACTTGTGTAACCTGGTATGGCACAGATACAATGGTATAGCTGTTGTAGTGTAATGTCTTGCAGTCAGTAGATAAGAACTGTATGTGCAACAGGAAATGACACAGAACATGCCAGTCTGACAGCTAAAAAACAAAATCCTTTTCCTCAGATCAAATTCCTTTTCTGGTTTCACAGTTTTTTCTGGATCTGTCTCAACACTGCAAAAATCACTCTGCCACTTTGTTTTCTTGTGTTCCAACTCTCTGCTGCACTCTCATCAAATTAGTTATTTTGAGTTTTGCAATACTACTCTCTGTCCCTGAAGCTGTGTGAACACATAGTGCGAGTCCTTGCAGCCAGTAAAACAGGATCCCTGTGGAACATTCTGTGCTCCAGCGTTTCTGCGTATGAGGAAAGCAAAAAGCTGATTCCACGACAGCCGTGGCTGTGAACTCTCTCCAGCGGCAGCCTTCACTTGAACAGCAGTTAAATGTCTTCCAGGAAAGAAACTGGTTGTTTGCCCTGTGGCTGGAACTCATTGGGGTTAGGTTACACCGTGTCCCAGACAGGCAGCGGCGAGTCATAGAGAGTGAAACAGATGTTTGTGGAATAAAAAAAAACAACATCTGATGTGTAACTATTGTCTCTCTGCAGCGCTCCCCGAGAGACGCCCCCACCTCACCGGCTGCGTCTCCAACAACATGGAGACTTTCCGCTGCAGATGGAATGTCGGCACTTTCCAGAACCTCTCCGAGCCGGGAGCCCTGCGCTTATTCTACATGAACAAAAAGTGAGCCAGGAAACTCTGCCAGACGTAATGTGGTTTCTCTGTGCTCTCAAAGAAATCAAGGTTCTCAGGCTTTTTTAAAACAATCTGCACGGAAGAAAGGGATAATTGCAAAACAGAAATCTGATATATAATTCACGGGTGTAAACATGCGTGTGCGTAATGAAATAAATCAAACAAATCCTGATCTGATCTATAGTTTCTGTATTTTCTTTGGTTTTAAGGCCTTTTACGAAGTCTTATTAAAGCGTTTACAGCTGTTTTTACAAATACAATAAAAAAAAAAAATACTACTGAAAAACCCAGGCAAGTAATTTGAAGACCCAAATAAGTGCATATATATTATACACCCTGTTTTAACTACAGCTCTATAAATATCTTCTGTTTCTCCTCTGAAATATTCACAAGCTGCTTTGTCGAGTAGATTTTCAGACTGAGAGAATTGCTCCTCCTTCCATCTTGTATTCGTTCTCATGTCGTCTTGCCTCGGCCTCGCAGACCCTCCCCGGACTCCCCTAAAGACTGGCGCGAGTGTCCTGACTACACCACCGAGCTTCCCCACGAGTGCTTCTTCAACAAGAACCACACGACCGTCTGGACCCTGTACAGCGTCCAGCTCCACTCGGCCGACCGAGCCGTCCTCTACGACGAGAAGCTGTTCTTCGTTGAAGACATCGGTGGGTTCAGCCGCTCGGCTGTCGCCATCCAGATGAGAAGAATAATAACAAACAAACAAGAATAACAGTGTCAAAACAACGGGACACTTTGCTAAACGTTCAGGTGTCCACTGCCCTGTGTCCATGTAGTGTCCTGAACATGTATTGAGACCTGATGATGATGATGAACCTTTTCCGCTCCTCAGTTCAACCGGATCCAGCGGTCAGCCTGAACTGGACGCTGCTCAACGTGAGCTCCACCGGGACGCACTATGACATCATGCTGAGCTGGAAGCCTCCAGAGTCGGCGGACGTGGAGATGGGATGGATGAGACTTCAGTACGAGGTCCAGCACCGCAGCGTCCACTCCGACCTGTGGAAGGCGGTGAGCATCTTCTCCGTTTGATTTCCGCTGTGTTCAATTTCAAGCTCTCGGTGGAGTTGAGTTTTAAAAACCGTGCTGCTCTGTTGAATCTTGATTTCTTCCCGGCAGTCGGAACTCGTGAAGAGCACGCACCGCACCCTGTACGGGCTCCAGACCAACGTCAACCACACGGTTCGAGTCCGGTGCAAAATGCTCGGAGGGAAAGACTTCGGAGAGTTCAGCGACTCTGTATTTGTCTATATCCCATCAAAAGGTAAACATTCATTACTACGTGTACATACGGGCTGGTTCTGTGTCTGTAGCATTTTTGATCGCCCCCTGGTGGCTGGCTGCAGTATAGGTCATGAATCAGGGGCCTGAGCTGTAATAGCACAACGGCCTAAAGTCGCCGATCAGGCTTCGGGAACTACCGGAAGATAGATTTATGAGTCACTGAACTCATTGAATACAAACCAATCCATTATCTTTCTATGTTATTGTATTGCATATGACTGAATTTCTGTGTTTCTTATCTTTCTCAGTGTCCAGATTCCCAGCCATGGCTTTGCTCATCTTTGGCACCTTGTGTCTACTGGCCATCCTGATGATAGTTGTCATATCACAGCAGGAAAAGTAAGTCAAGTATCAACCAGCAGGTTTGAAAAGCTCAGAGAAAAGCATGTGTTCAGGCGGCTGCTCGGTGTCTGTGTGGGGGGTGACCTTGAGAATCAGTCTCCGTGTCTGTTTCATTCAAAAGCGTGAAATAGTCTGAATGTCTTTATTCATGTGTTTTTCTTTTTGCTCTCCTAAGGTTGATTTTTATTCTTCTGCCTCCTGTCCCTGGACCGAAGATCAGAGGAATTGATCCTGAGCTCCTGAAGGTATTCACCCGCACATAATGACGTTTGAGTGGAGGTCACATTGCTCTATTCTCCAAACTGCATCGGGCGTCTCTGTAGCAGAGTCGATGCATTTTCAGACAAAACCGTAAAAGTGTGGCTGTAGCCTGAATGTGAAAAGAGAAGCTTCTGACCCGACTCATCAGCTGATTGTTCTACATCTCACAGAAAGGAAAGCTGAGGGAGCTGACGTCCATCCTGGGCGGTCCCACCGATCTGAGGCCGGAGCTGTACAACAGCGACCCCTGGGTGGAGTTCATCGACCTGGACATGGAGGAGCAGAGCGACCGACTCACGGAGCTGGACACGGATTGCCTCGTGGAGCGCTCCCTGTTCTCCAACTGCTCTCCGCTCTCCAGCGGCTTCAGGGACGACGACTCGGGCCGCGCCAGCTGCTGCGACCCGGATCTCCCCATCGACTCGGACGTGTCGCCGTTCAATCCTCTCGTCCCGAACCCAACCCTCGGGAAAGAAGCCTCGGAGCCGAGCAGCCCAACTGCTGCAGAGCCGCCGAGTCGGGAGGCTCTGTACACGCAGGTGACTGAGGTGAGGCCGTACGGCAAAGTGCTGCTGGCCCCCGAGGAGCAGACTGACCTGGAGCAATCTACGAGCAAAGACTCAGAGATAGACTCTGTGGTGAAGAAGGAGAAGGAAAGGAACGATTTCCGGCTGCTGCTGCCGGATGCAGATAACGGCGGCTACACCTCCGAGCTGAAAGCCGGGAAAGTGAGCCCCATGTCCGATGGGGATCTGAGTGAGAGCCGCCACCTGGTGCCATCGCCTTACTACGAGTCAAACCCCAGCACCACGTCCCCGCTGCCCTCTCCTCCCGTCTACACCGTGGTCGAGGGCGTGGACGGACAGAACAGCCTCCTACTGACATCCAACTCCACACCTCTCCCACAGATTATCATCCCTAAGCCCATGCCCACCCCAGACGGCTACCTGACCCCTGACCTTTTGGGAAGCGTCACGCCGTAGCTCAGCGGCGGCCTGTGCAAAGTAGAGACTGGTCAATCAAGGGCAGATACGCTACAGAACAGTCTTGGAGATTGATTTTCCCGAGGCTGTGTTTTGAATGTCAGTTCTCCTAAAATAGTCGGGGGAGGGCCATATGCGGCTGTCCTCCCCCGACCTCCCTACTGCACCCCCGACAGGGCTGGGAAGTCCACAGGTTTGCTATGAGCGACGAAAAGGACACAAGAATGTGTTTAGCTGCGGTTGTGTAGAGGAAATAACACAAGCTGCACAATAATTCAACAATCTGACTCCTCAGAACCGGACCTCAACACTACTTCTTTCGAACATGGGTTCGTGGAAGTTGCAATCAATGATCAATTCTGGCCACGAGAGAACTGAACAATCCCCAAGGACCCGACATGTTAACGTTTTCTTTTGGCTACAACCAGATCGGCTGTGATTTAAAGTCCAGCAGAAAACCTGCAATTCAGTTGTTTAGAGTTGTATTTGTGTCCAAATGCTGAATGTAAATCCAATCTTCACTTTTCTTTTAGCTCAGGTTTGGTCTCCATCAACTCCTGAGAACGATATCTGGCTGTTTAAGGTGCGTTTCCCCAGGAACTGGGAACTTTTGTAGCCTTTCCATCACGGGGAACAGAGTGTAAGGGAATTATTTAACTCCCCCAAAAAGTCCTTGCTGGTGGGGGTGCAGGCTACATTGCTAATTTGCTTTATTTCCTAGTTGTTTTTATGCTACGGTGAAAGTTGCAGATACTTTTGGTGGAAATTGACCCTTTGCTGCTAAACGTTCCACTTTCTTCACCAACTACTCTAAATTCCCATCTGCCGTTTGCTCCTGTGAACTTAAAAACACAAAAAATGATATGATGATAATTCCCCGTTGACACCTTCCTCATTTCATTACATTTTATAATATATAATGTTGACTAATGCAGCCCTAAATGAGACCGTTTGTTTTATTCTCAAAACTTTGTACATATCACTAACTTTCTGTGTGATAAAATCCGGTTGTGTGTATAAACACAATCTGTGAGAAAATGTCTGGAAACAATGAATCTTCTCACCTGAATCCAACACACTGAATTAATGGGTTTACTAATGTTTTCATAGCTTCTAAGGCTTTAACAACAATGTCACTAAACTAATGAGTCAGCCATTGCTTGTTTAATACTCCTCCTTATCTTGTTGTTGGTGACAGGAAGCAGGACAGAGCATAAATGATCAACTGGAGCATGACATATTAAAATACTTGTGGTATTTTTTGCTGTTACATATTAATTTCTCTATAGACTGAAACGTGTCCCGAGATGACAGAGAAAGGTGTTTGATCTTCTGGCTTCTGGGGAAGTAACACTACGTAGTGGAAGTACTTCAGACAGTATATTTTTCTAATGCATGCACTATTTTCTAGTTTTTCTTTTGGTTTCTAGCTAAATGTGCACCTTCATGTACATTAAATTCTATGGGTACATTATCGTCAGTATTGAATTTGACAGTTTTTACATTTTAGCTGTTTAAAAAGTGTCAAATAAAGAACTTTCATACTTGCTCTTGGGTTGTGTTATTATCTCAGATAGTTTCATGTCTCCACTTACTTTAAAAATGTCATAATAACAATTCTTATTTAATAGATTTTATTTACTATTTTAATAACAATGTAATATATAATAATATAATATATATAATCGTATTTTCAACAGAACTTTACTATCAAATGTTCAGTTTAATTATATGGTGAAACAAAAATAAATATTACATGATGTTTTGATGCTGCCTAATAAATTGGCGCTGAACAGTTAATGTAATATTTAACTTTAAATCTTTAATAAAATTAAAAATCATTTTTCTGAGCGTTGCAGTGAACTAGCTCCTGCAGCTAAATGTCAGCTAACGTTAGCATTGTCCATTAGTCAGTCAGTTAGCAGTTAGCATCCGCAGAGGAATCTCATATAACTTGATTGAAAGTCGAGCGTTCATCACTGTTTTTTCAGTAAGTTGCTCTTTGTTGGACAAACACCATGAAGAAGTTAAACTGTTCTCATCTCGACGACTTAATGGAGGAGTTCGCTCAACTGGAGCAGGTAAGCTAGTTAGCCTGTTCGCTAGCTTAGCTTGTTAGCTAGCTAAGAGTCACTTCGTAACTAGCACAGCAGTGGCTAATTAAATGTGACTGTTACAAGTATTGAAAAGAAGAAAGTAAAGTTAATTAAACTTTAAGCTGATTAGTTGTATTACTGGTAATTAGTTCTATAATTATTTAAAAATATCAAAGCTACTTCATATTGCTAATGATACTTTCCTCACTATTTTATATTAAATTCACCATCCATCCATCCATCCATCCATCCATCCATCTATCTACTAACTATATAAACTCAGTATTAAACTAATACTTGTAGTTATTTCTGTAAATTATATTAGTTAAGTTTATTAATAAATAACATGTCTGAACATGTATAAAATGCCACGTTAATATCTCTTGAATCCAAAGTGAGGCCATTTCAAACCCATGAGACATTTAGTTCAATGTCGTGTACAGATGCATTAGAATCTGTTCCCGTTACACTGTTGGTCCGTAATAACGACTAAAGACAGACATGTCCACTGTCTGTTGCTATTGATCCACAGACGATCTCACAGGTCAGTAGCAGAAACCAGCTGCTGGAGGTCGAGCAGGACGACGCCACGCGACTCGTTAACTTCTACCAGACCAAAGAGACAAGTCTGACTGAAGGTGACTCATCTTTCTTTACAATAGAAACTAACTGAAAACTTTGTTCTGTCTGTTTGAAGAAGATTGAAAGAACCTGATGTTAGTTTGCCTCCCTCTGCTGGTGATCTGGCCAAATGACAGCACGTCCCTGATGCATGGAGAAAAGATAAAGTCTGAAGTTTGGTTTCCTTCAGAAAATCAAACCCTAAAAGTGTTAATATTTACAAAAAGGGCTCATATATTGTTAAGTAATCACACCTCGAATACATGGTCATGCAGGTGAATTATAAAAGACACACCCGCCACAAGACCAGCTTCTTCCCCGGCTGCAGTTGGCCTCCTCAACAAGGCCCAGGACCCCCACCTGACTCGTACTTTTATTCTGCCCCCACACCTCAAGGATGTGTTATATTAACACATTATATCATATTATATTATACTGCATTACATTGCATATTGCAATCGGACACTGTTTACTGTTTTGCATTTTGCTTTTCACTTTTTACTTCACATTTTATATCTTTTATCTTTCATATATTTTTATTCAGAAATGTTTATGTCAAAATAAATGCTACTTTGTATAAATATTGCAAAAAAGTGAGTAAATAAGAAGTAAACAGTGAGTAAATATATACTGGTTTTCTATTTTTTTTTATTGCTTTTCCTATGTATGTTGTATTTATTGCGTTTTTATGTTTCTATGTTCATTGTATGCACCAATAACCAGAGCAAACTCCTAGTAGATGTAAACCTACTTGGCAATAAAATACCACTGATTCTGATTCTGATTCTGATAACCACCCTGAAATAATAATGAATTAAAAATTATACATAAATTTTCCGAAAACAACTGTGCACAGCCTCTCATTTGGATGTTTGAATTCTCACATATATCTCCTCCTCTCTCTATATCCGGAGATTCTCCAGAGTTCAGTGTTTGTGTGACAGCCGCCTGTCCTTGTTCATTGTGTTGCTCGTTGTGTTGCAGAGAGAGACAGCCTTCTTCTCACAGTGAACAGTTTGCAGCAGACTCTGCAGGAGCAGTGCAACCTCAGAGGTAAATAAAAAAAAAAACACCAGGAGCTGTACGCACACATTTTTTAAGAGGAAGATTCAAAGGGTCTTTTGAATCTTGTTCATGTTGCAGTGGAGAACCAGAGACTGAAGAGGGATGTGGTCGACCTGAAGCGACAGAACGAGAGAACAGTGGAGGTGAAGACTGAAGCACAAACGTTTCCTTCACTTTGTCCACAGCAGACATGAAGTCGTGACTTTAAAAACAGGTTAAGAGTTATTAAGTGTTCATCAGCTGCAGCATCGGTGAGTGATGTGGTCTGTGTGTCGTCAGGATGGAGAGGCTGAGGTTCAGCAGCTGCTCGGTGTCATGCTCACGAAGGAGGAGAGACACAAGAGGGAGCTAGAGGCTGTGAGGCAGCAGAGCAGGAGGGAGGCGGAGCTCGCTCAGAGGGAGGGTTCCAGTCGGGGTAAGAGCTCAAAACAAATCCCTCAGAGACCAGATCCAAGGTCCAATGTCTGATTCAAATCCCAAATCAAACAACGACACTGACTGAGCAGCTGGTGACAACAAGGAAAACACACTGACATCTGAATTCTATTAATATGCACAGTTCACATTTAAGTCAACTTTATTTGTTCAGTCCAACATCCAACAATAACAACAATAATTCCTGAGTGCTTCACCTCGACATGAATTTCAATCAAATAGTGATGAAAACATAACTTTTTCAGTGTATTCTAATAATAAACCTTTACATGTCTGTTGCCTTTTCTTGTGACAGTTGAAGCCAAAGATGCTGAAGTGAAGAACCTTCTGGAGAAGAAGGATCTTCACCTGGAGGAGATGAAGAAGAGGCTGAAGGATCAGGAGCGAGAGAGGCAGAGCGAGCTCCTCAAGTTACAGATGGAGGTGAACGAGAGAAGAAGCTTCATTTTACTTGTGTCATCGACTAGTTTTTAAAGATTAAAGTCTGGAATGTGTTATTTTCTCCTCATAAAGTCCAGTATGTAATGACATGGGTAATCTGAAGGGGTTGAAGAGGTCAAGAGTCTGTCTGCAGGAGGCTCTCATCTCTTTCAGACACTGTCCTACGTGTATCTGACATTTAGCTTTGTGTGTTTTGTCAGTTTGGTGCGAAGTTAGCCAGAGTTCAGAGCTCCGCCCAGTGGAGGGAGCAGCAGCAGCAGCATCAGCAAGGCTCCAGCCTCCTTCCCCAGAGCGTCTTCAAGAGGGTGAGCGGCCCGCACACACTCTTTTATACTTCTTCATTATAGAGCTTAAGTAACAAGTAAACACACTGAAGTGGGAGCCAAGGTCTCACTGTGTAGAAACTAGAGCTCCACGGAATTATCAGTAGCCAATATAAGTATTCCATCTTATTTTTTTAATAAAAAATCTATACATTTGGTTGTAGTTCTTTTTATCATTTTTTCTTATGGTTATTTATAATAATGTTCATGGTTAAACTGTAAAATTTCAATCTTCAACTGCATTTCTTTGTCACAAGGGTTTGATAAGATTTAAGAAATCATGGCCTTTTTTTAAATATCCATTTTATACATCAGCCAGTTAATCGCTATCAGAGTTTTTTATCGTGCTTCAGCAGAAAGATATTTCATGGTTCAGTTTGTATGTTTTGTCTTTTGAATGTAAACTTCAGATGAGCCCTGACCTGTGACGTTCACATCAGGCTTTTCTGAACGTCTCCTCCTGATAGTTTCCCTCTTCTCAGTCACAGATTACTTCCCAGAATCCTCGCTCCCATAGTGTTGTGAAATAAATAAAATAACCCGGGGGGAGTTCCTGTTTTTCTCTCGTACAATTACTGTGAATCATTTAGAAGGCGGTTATTAAAAAGAATCATGAATAAACAAAGCTCAGTGGGTAATGTTGAGCAGGTCACCAGCATCACACTTGTTTATAAACCTTCCTTCTTGTCCTCAGAAGCTGCAGTTCATCCAAGAGGAGAAGAACAAGGAGATTGGGTTCCTGCGTCAGAGAATCAAAGAGCTGGAGGAGAGCCAGCGCTGCAGCGGCGACAGCCGCCTGAAGAGGAGGAAGATCTAGATTGTGTCAAGGCCAGCGACGTTAACAAGCTCCAGACTCACTGGAGACACAAGTAACTCAACCAGTTCACACTTTGTAGTTCATTAGTTTTATTTTGAAAGCACAAACTGTAGAGATCCCACTGCTTCTGATGCACAGCCGTCCCTCACTAGAGCTGCTGCTTCACAGGTGAGCCGTGTGCAGAGAACAAGTTCAGACAGTTTACCTGCTTAAGGCTTTAATCCAATCAGACGGCTGCAGGGAGGCGTGCAGAGGAAGTAGCTGGAAGTCCAGGATCGTTCAGGGAATTTAACCTATTTGAATTCTTTCAATTAACGGAAAACTAATCATTTAACTCTCACTCAGGTTCCTCAAAGTCAAATTCCTCTTTCACTGATGTTGGCAATCTATGCAATGATCAGAGTATTTATTGTATTGTATGAGTTATTTACATACATATATTTATAATTTTAAAACATGCATGGTGTTGTAGTCATTCTGAACAGTCAACAGTTGTTTTGAGCTGAACTCTGAAAGCCTGTGTTGATATTTGATGGTTAATAAATTTGGAGCAATGTGAAGTTGATGTTGAGGCTTATGTCACATTAATTTATAAAGTTTTATTTACATTTTAGGATTTACTGGCTTTATTTTCAGTGTTAGATGAGATGTTGGATATCACTGTCACGTTCGTATGCTCATAATGAAGCTATTGTCAGAAGCTGGTTAGCTTAGCTTAGCTTAGCATGAAATAAAATCGACTCTACCTGCACTTCTTCAGGAGAAATTGAACTTGAATAATACATAAAAACAAAACGTGTGGTGTTGTTATCGTGCTGGACTATTTACTGCAGTCGCTTCCTGGACTGTGTTAAAATGATATTATTTAAACTTGGTCATTTGAGGGTTTATAGCAGAAACAGGTGTTTGATAAGTCAGAAAGTGACATTTATAAAATACAGATCTGGCTGTGAAAAGCTCAAGTATCAGTCGTGCTTATAGGATGACAGTATGGGGAAGATAGACATTTTTATTAAACTGTATTTAAAATAAAAGCATGGGTGCACATGTACGTGTGTTTAGTTGTTCTCTGGTTTAATACTCGTTTTGACGTCTAGATTGACACGATAGAAAAGTCAGTTGTGCTCTTATTCACATCTTGATGTCTTTTCGATCGTCCCTCCTGTCCACTGCTGCTCACAGGGACAAACACACCTGAAGGAAGACGCTCCACCTGCTCAAGAGTTGACCTCCTGCTTTGTAAGCTCTTGATCTGCTCTGCTGACAGGGAGCTAATCTTGATGGGAACATTGCTCTAATGCTGTTGCATAACATTTCATCTTCACAGAAGCCAGGAGATCAACCGTCTCTCACACGGGTTTGTTCTCCTGCACCTGCGATCCAATGCATCCTGTCATATGTACAGTCGATACTAATACGTGCACTCGTTTGTCTTCTGCTGAGTGTTTTCGACCTTGTTTTGACCTCCCTAGTCTGATGTTAAGTGTTTGAAGGGATTGGGACGGTTTTATATTACAACAGGATTAGAGTTCATGACACCATTATAATCCCTGGTTCCTCAGTGAGGAGGAGAGGGTGAAAGACAGACAGAGGTGAGCTGAGAAGGGTGTGGCCAGGGAAGCTCATCCTGGCTGTCCACTTGACTGTCAAGGTGCCCCCTCCACTCCACTGTTCCCACCAGTGCAGAGAGGAGTACCAGCAGCGATGGCAGCAGTCGGCTCAATGGGATGAGACAGAGTCAGACCTCAGCATGTGTGAAGAAGAGTAACTGCTCCTTTTGGGCCCAAAGAGGCATGTTTCCTCCTCAGCTCTGCTGCTCGTGATGGACGCCATGGACGTGTTGTGATGCAGAGCAACAACTTGGGAACTTGGTAAGAAGAGAAGCACCATGTCTTTTACATTAGGTTTATATTATGTCCAATTTCGTTGGTCTTATTGCAGCAATTTCCTCTTACAGGTCTGCAGTGACCACCAGGTATTAACATGTGGGTTCTGTGATCCGATCTCAAGCGGACGGCTCTAAGTGCACGTGTGAAGGCACACGAAGAGGGATCAGCCTTCAGTTTATAGAAAGAGTCATATTTAGAGCTCGTTCATGTGTACGTTAGTATTTGTTGTGTTTCAAGACATCTATCTTCTCTGTGAATCTCCAGCCTGCTACAGAGATGCATGGAGGCCAGTACCAGGTGGCGAGCCCCAAGTTCCACCACTGTCAATACAGCCTGACAGACAGCTCCTTCGCTGACTCTGAGGATGAGGAGGCTGAGGCGCCGCCGCCACGCACCCCCCTGCAGAAGCTCACCACAGACATGTGCAAGGACAAGAAGACCATCAAGGAGCTGATGATTGGCCGCAGGGTGGGTTTCTACAAGGTCCGAGGGGAGATCGGGTGCGGGACCTTCTCCAGGGTCAAGATGGCGTTCCACGCTCTGACTAAAGGTAAAACAACGATCCACTTGTTCATCACACCGGTAGGAGTCAGGTTATTTTAGCCTGTGATCCTTTCCCACACAAGCACATGAAAATAAGACGTCCTTATCCTCATCTTCATCTCGTAGACAAAGTGGCCCTGAAGGTCCTGGATAAGACGAGGCTGGACGCTCAGGCCCAGCGGCTGCTCTCCAAGGAGATCAGCAGCATGGAGGTCCTGCAGCACCCCAACGTGGTGCGTCTGTACGAGGTGGTGGAGACGCCCAGCCGCCTCTACCTGGTGCTGGAGTACGCAGGAGGAGGCGACCTCCACAACAAGATCTGCAACGAGGGGAAATGTTTGGACAACACCAGCAAGGTCATCTTCGCCCAGATCCTCTCTGCTATCAAATACATGGTCAGCAGCTCTGAGAACCTAAATCACATCCAAGCTCACAGATCATCTACCATCTCAGATCTGTCTCATGCTAAGATATTTAAATCTGGTGTTTTTTCTCTGCAGCACGACATCAACATCATCCACCGAGACCTGAAGGCAGAGAACGTTCTGTTCACCACCAGCAGCTGTGTGAAGGTGGCGGACTTTGGATTCAGCACGCGGGTTTCGAACCGCACCGACGCCCTGGACACCTTCTGTGGCTCTCCGCCCTACGCTGCCCCGGAGCTCTTCAGGGACGAGTCCTACCTGGGGCCTCCGGTGGATGTGTGGGCCATGGGGGTCCTGCTTTTCTTCATGGTGACCGGCACCATGCCGTTCCGTGCCGAAACCATGGGCAAGCTGCGGCGCTGCATCATCGACGGGGCCTACACCATCCCGCCCTGGGTGGCCGGTCCCTGCCAGAAACTCATCAGGGGCATCTTGAGGCCAGTCCCTGGCGACCGCTACGCCGTGGACCAGATGATGGGCTGCGATTGGCTGCTGCCTGTGGAGTTTCCCTGGTCGCTGGTGCGTCAGAAACCGGTGAGTTCCCTGCAGAGCCTGCTGGGCTCGGAGGACGGGGACCTGGAGGAGGAAGAGGAGGAGGAGATCAGGAGCTCGCTGGAGGAGCTCGGCTTTACCTCCGTGCATCCGAGGATCAATCGGCCCACAGACAGCCGCAGCCCCGTCACCGGGGTTTATCGAATCCTGCTGCACCGAGCACAGAAGCGCAGGGGCTGCGACTGCCCCCCCGTGGTACGAGGCATGGTGAGGGACCCGAAGAGAGAGGGGCTCGGGGCCTACAGGGGCCTCAGACACACCTCCAAGCTCTGCTTGCTTTCATAGCAGTCTGCTAGAGCAACACTTTTTATACAGATTCTTTTATACCAACAAGTTCACAGGGACTTTTTTAAAATCTTATATATACTGTTTATATACATTGTGTAAGAGACAAGTTTTTACTGTCAAATCCTTTTTTTAACAATTTGTATTAAAGTCGTTTTTCTTCTTCCAGTCTGTGAAAGTGCCTGATGACATGAAAACAACTTTATAAAATGTTCTTCTTATACTCTTAAAGCCTTTGTAAGGCTTCTGATCCTCTTCAAAATAAAGCAAAGCTGCTGGAAACCTCTCAGGTTCAGCGTCTGAGTCAGTTTCACTAAAGACTGATTTTACTTTTCAGGCCTAACGAGGTCAAAAGAATCAGAAGATTAAAAAATGTGTTATTCTGGGTCCTGACCCTGAGGTTGAAAAATGAACTTTTCTAGATATGATGACCACTCAGTGCTTTAATGTTTTGACAATTCACATACTTGTATTTATCTGCAGCACTTTCTCTATCTGGCCCGAGGACACTCTGACACGGGGATTGAAGAAGCCAGGGATTGAACCATTGACCCTCTGATTAGTGGATGACCCTCTCTCCCCTCTGAGCCACAGAGATCTGCCTTTTCACCACGTTCTATCTTCTTTCATTTACAACATGAGTCTTTTCAGGGAACAGAACTGTTTTCATGCAGTCGTATGATGACTTGTTCAGGTTCCTGCAGCCGTGCAAACTTTACACTGATATGAAACAAAAAACAAGTTATCTTTGTCTTTAATGCATAAACTCTTTCATGCAAAATATAATGTTTGTGCATGTGCATTATGTGCATTTTTCCTTTTGTGCACGCAGGGTTTTGGAAACTGTGCAGATTACAAAGGAAAAGAGAAAACTTGGACCCATTGAAACCAGTTGTGCGGTTTGAAAAGACTCGTTTTGTCCCTGAAAGGAGAAATAGTGTGTTGAAAGGCTGATGTGTGTGTGTGACGCAGGTTTCATTGTTGAGCTGCAGAGCAGCTGCTGCTGCTGCTGCCGCCCCCCCACTCTCTGTGGCCTGTTTACCAAAGTTTCAGCAAGTGCCTGCCAGCAAACAATAGTCCCGACAGCAGCTGGCAGGACACCAGATGATACTCGGGCCCTCCACAACCGGCCCAAACCAGTCAGACCCAGCCCGCTGCCCCCTCCGGCACTGGAGGCCCACTGACACCTCCTCCCGGCCCTGGCCGACCCCCACCTGCAGGGAGCGGCAGATGGCGCGGCGTGGCCGCGGAGACATCTGCAGCCCAGACAATGGCCGCTCTATGCGGACCGCTGGAGCTGACAGGCCCGGAGCTGCGCCTTTGTGCTCTGCGCCATACACATGCAGATGAGCTGCGGGGGGGCGGGGCCGAGGAGGGGCCTCTATTCTGTCAGCGGATGACAGCTGCGCGCGCGCGCTCCATGCAAATATATACTGCTGAGTGTGAAACTGCAAACACGCAACTTCGGATGACGCGTGTTGTTTAGGACAGAAAGTAAACACAAAACACCGAGATTATGATTTGTTGATTTTTATTCATCATTTCACACAACTTGTAACGTGTTCACAATATTAAATTAGTTTCCAACAAGAGGAGCAGATTCTTCTGTTTCTCTGACATGAAGCTTTCATGACATCATCTTGTACATTTACTCATTTCATCCATTTTCCAAAGTGAAACCTTTAGAGAAAAGACATATTATTCTTGTTTTTATGTTTATCTTTTTTAAATCATTGTTAAAAATCTAAAGTGTAACCTTTAGATGCTTTTCCCAAAAACTTGTTTTTATAATATTTTTTTGTCATTGTTAAATTTTTCTAAAGTAAAAACCTTTAGATCCTTTTTTCCCAAGACTTTTTTTAATTATATTTTCATGTCATCATTAAATTTCTAAAGTGAAACCTTTAGAGAATTAAGACCATTCTGGAAAGTGGGAAACATTTGCGCTGATTGCAACTGATGTCGTGTTGCTCAGCGAAGAGGACACTTTTAAAAAAGTCTCTTTTTAAAAAGGCCTCTTCCTCCGCACCGCTTCTTCTCCTGCTGCGCGTGCGTGTCAACGTGCGACGTTTGCTCTGTGGAACCACAGGACGCAGAACTCGCTTCTCCTTCCTCTCCAAACCTCATCCGCACAAAGAATGAGGGTCGCTAGTCGCTCTTGTAGCATGCCCGACCTCGTTCACATAAAGAATGAGAGTCATCTGGGCATGGACGGGACAAGAGGCGACGGTTCACGGGGGCCCCTCCTCGGGGCCGGCGCCGTGCTGCCTGGACGGGAAACCTCCTCAGGAGTATCCAGGGATGAGTAGAAACAGGGTCATCCTCATCGGGATGAGTATTTCATGATAAGAAGCTTCACAGCATCTGAGCAAGAGGGGAGCCGGGGCCCCGATCAGCGGGCGGGGAGGCTGACCTCCGGGACCCAGTCGTTCAGACGGCGGCTCTCCTCACAGAACAGGTGCAGCTTCTCCAGAGCAGGGTCCTCCCAAGAGCCCTCAGCTGGGTTCTGTTCACACAAGAGGAGGAAGAGGGGTTAGTGTCACGTGTCTCACACAAACACACATCTGGAGCAGAGGAGTGAAGGATGAAGCTGGAGTGGACGGAGGTCTGGGTACATACCGTGATGAGGACGCAGTGAGCGTCTTCCAGCTGCTCCGCCTTGTCTCCAACGAGCTCAGCCAGACGCTGCACGTCGCTCACTCGGATGATGCTGATGTCGTTGTCGAAGCAGAAGGACTGGATGAGGGTGAAGTGGATCTGCAGAGCGATGTCACACTCGAACTGCTCGTCCGTGGCCAGGACGCAGAAGGACACACTGTCCGGATCACTGTGGGAAACAAGGAGGAAGAGAAGCTCATGAGATTTCATCCAAAACACAAACAAACAAAGAATCTGAATCTGCAGAATAAACTTTCTCTCTTCAGCTGAGTCTTTTACTTACAGATTCATAACTTTGGCGCACTCGTAGACACCCACGGTGAGAGACTGGTTGTCTTTGGCCGACACCAGGACCTCCTCCAGGGCTTGGCCGGTGCACTGGGCACGCTCGGCGGTTTTCTGGATCAGAACCTCCTCAAGAGTCATGATGAAGATGATGAAGTTATTCCGCACAGGGAGATTTCAGAGAGTTTGTTCGGAGAGCTGAGTCTGCAGCGGAGTGAGTGGAGAGCTGCAGCCTCCCTCTCTTTATACTCTGCAGCTCGTGCGGCGCAGTGAAAGCGCTGCGCCCTGATTGGCTGAGGCTGAATGGTGTATTGGTATGATAATGCCATTGTCACACTCCGGCTCGTGGCAGATTGATGGGGGTCATCGTGCCACGCACGCCCCCCCTCTGAGCGCATGCAGCCTGGCCTCACACTGAAAATAGCTTCTTACAAAAACAAAAACGTTCGTGCACTTTGCAGAACTTTAACGCAAATGACTTAGAACACAGCTCAAGAATCTGCACGCAAAGTTGCACGTTGAAAACAAGTGTGTGTATCTGCAGGTTTATAAAGAAACACAAAAGTCTCTGTAAGTTTCACAGGCACATTTATTATGAACTACAAACGTGCAAACCTGCGTATTTTTTCGACCACTACTAAGTTTAAAGACAAATAAACAAACTGCCAGTGATGATTCTTGCATTTCAGACTTTATTTTAGCAACAACATGGTGAAAGTGTGAAGCCCACCACCCCCCCTCCACACACACACACACACACACACACACACACACACAAACCCCCTCCTCCCCGAGCAGCAGGGAGAAAGGGCAGGTGGATGATGCCATCTGTGGACTCGAGGACTGGCCATAAAACGGCCTCTATTGTGCGCACAGAAGCCTCTATTATCACGCTCCTCCATACACATGCAAATGAGCAGCGCGTGCCAGAACGCTGTGCGTGCGGCGCAATCTGCACCGCGTACCACGTGGACATCAGCTGTCCAGGATCTCCCTGCTCGGTTCTTATTTATTTACTCTGGGGAGTTCAGGGGCCACACGGGCTGAACTCTGCACGACAACTTGTCAACTTTTGTTTTGTCTGAGATTCGCTGCATAAATTCAACAAATGCTTTCTGTAACTTTCTGCTCTTTTCCAATCGTGGAGAAACTTTTAGGTGCTCGCAGTTTCCACTTATCGAGCACTTCCACACCAGTAGTGTGTGTATTTGTTTTGTATTTAGTGGAATGAGTTTACATGAAGCTGTAAATAAACATTTTCTGCACAACTCTCTGTTGAATCCCATGACTTTTACGCACAATCAAACTTTTACGCACGAGTAGTTTCCACGCATGAAGCAATCTGTCACCAGCATAACGTGTGCATGTGCTTTTATTTAGTATTAAGTTTAGTATAATGTGTTTATTTGCAGCTTTTTCTAAACGCAAAGGGTTTTTCTGGCGACTTTTCTCCTGGCCGCTTTTACGCTCAACCCAACTTTTACGCACGCGTCTATTTCAGTGACCGAGCGGTTTCTGTCCAACAGCTCGTGCTTATCTGCTTATTCTTGAGCTGCGTGATAATCCGACACACACCAGGTCAGGCCTGCTGCCACTGCTGCGTTAATACAGAAGGGGGCTGGCGTGCAGGAGACACAGGTTGGCGGTGATTGATTCAGCGCTATTGTTCCACGGGAGGCCGACCGGCAGATGGAGGACCGTCGCTATGAGGGGAGGGAGCTCAACCCCCAGCCCCCTCCTCCCCTCTCTCCTAAACCCAGGTCAACCCCGACCCCAGGGCGCGCCGCTCCTTTGTCCACACGTCTCCACATCCGCCAGCCTGTTGTCTGAGTTTTGATTAAATTTGAATCGCAAAGAGGAGAAATTATGCTCTAAACTTTCTTATCTCCAGACTCGCGACGGCAGATCCACATCACTTTCGGTTAGAGCTGTAAACACGTGTATGGAAACACAACGTGTGTGTGTGTTTTTAGTTTCTTATCTGCTCGCTGTTGCAGCAACAGAATCATTTGTTCGTGTCTTGCAGTGAAACTCATCAGCTGGACTGAAGGAGGAGGAGGAGGAGGAGGAGGATGAGGAGGAGGAGGTGATGGATCCAGCTGATGGAGACTCACTCTGGGCTATTTGAGGAAGGATCAGCTTGCATGGCCACAGGGCAGGCGCGTGCAAATCGATACCGACCCATTGTTGCTGAAGCACATCTGCCAGACGGAGGCCGCGCGCGACAGGTGTTGCTGGTCAAAGCTGTGTTGACCTGCGGCGCAGCTCCGAACATCTGAGGATGAAAGTGTCTGAAGCTCTAAAGTAGTTTGGATAAAAGCTTCTAATGCGTTCAGGAGAAAATAGGACTTATGGAAATGTGCTGTTTTTTATATCTTCCTTCATTAAATAAGTTTTCTGAGCTACAAAGCTGCAAAAACTCTATAAACACAAATATGATGTATATTCTAAAACAGGGTTGGGAGAAGATAGTCGAGGATGGAGATATAGAAAAGTGTTGTTTTAGTTTTTCTTAGTTATAAAGCTGCAGAGACTCAACAAACCTAAATACCCTTCGCTAAACTTGTGCTTTCGGATCTGGGATCAGTCATAAATCCTTTGAGCAGCGGAATGGAAAGGTGCGGTGCTCGCGCCCAGCAGGTGCTGGCCGGCCCTGCCTCGCGTCCTTTGTCCCGCTTGTCCTCGCCTCCTCCCCGGGGACAGACGGTATCTCTCGGTTGCCATGGAGAGAGATGCAGACAGGGCGATAAAGCGCGCGCGCATCTCCAGATGCCACGCGCCTCGACTGAGGTCCGGCTTTACGCATGCAAATCAGCGGCGCGTGCCACAATCTACAAGAAACAGTTCAGAGAATGGAGTTGGTCTCGAGTCAAATAAAAGTCCAAGTGACATCGAGCACAACTGGTGAGGGTGGGGGGTGGGGGGGGCACTATAGAGTATTAGTATAGAAAGTTACTGAATTTTACAAATGTCAACATACAGTTTTATTAGTTGTCTCAGGATCTGGAAAACAGAAGCTCTGCAAAAGTCCTCAGAACTTTTTCAGGATCTTAAAAGCTTTTAAAAAAAACTGTATTTATTACTTCAGGTTTTCGGATATTAAATATATATAAATCACAGTCCAGGGGCAATCAGATGATACCAGACAGATTATCAGTATTATAAAGATCAGATTTGAAGCTCACAGTGAAGAACAGTGAAGAAGGCCACTTGTATTCCTAAATCACACTGTGTCCTCACGTCTTGAGTTGGTGTCTCTCTGTCTGGAGCCTCTGAGTTAGATATGAACGTCCCTGAGTGAAGACACTACAATGTCCTGTTTGTCCTTTATCTATAACCTGACCTTGGGCTCAGCTCAGAGAGAGAAGGGAGCATCTGTGGAACTAGACAGGCTCTAGTCTCCTCTACAGATATCATGTGGAATATACATAATATACTATATAGTAATATCTACAGTAATGTCTGAGGATGGTTAAACATGTGACTTAATGGTGAATGATCAGGAACTAAAACATGTAGCTCACTTTAAAAGTTAAATAAATGTTTCAAATAATAAAAAACTGAGAAGAGAATGAGAAGTTTTGAAGAAATCAAAAGTTTCAGAACTTACAGAGTCCCCATTAATCTAATTCTGTGTGTAGAAAGTAGGAATAATAATCTATAACTTCAGCCTACTCCCCGTTTTGGTATCTATACATATAGATATATATATATAGATGTAAAGATATGAATGTAAAACAGACTTCTGTAACCTGTAAACCTCAGTGTTTGTTCCTCCAGCAGTTTGGAGTCAATCTTCACTTCTGATTGATTCAGACCTTCGAGCACTGCTCCTCCTGTGTGGTTTCATTATTTCTGTACGTTCAAAGACTCATTTAAAGGTCAGAGACTTTCTACATCTGAGCCTTTCAACCGAAGCTGCCCCCGACTTTCTAAGACTTTCTATAGGCACGCGTCCCTGAGGGTGGGGAGGCGGCTGCAGGCCTGTTGTGACCATTGTGCCGCCACCAGCCAATCGGGGAGTGAGCGTGTGCCGGGTCGGCAGTATAAATGGTGGCAGACTCCAGGAAGCAGCACAAACACCCTTCTCTGAACATCCTGATCACCTCAGCTGAACTGTGAGATATAAACATGGAGTCTCCTGGAAAATCCCTGAAGGAAGCTCTGCTCTGCGCTCAGAGCGAGAACCGAGTCACCGCCGGAGTCTACGAGAGCGCTAAGATCATGACTGAGTGAGTAAACAGGACTGAAACATTACTTTATATGAGTATATATGTGTTTATATGACTCTACTTGATCAGGATCTGAGAGCCGCAGCTAACAGGAAGTGTCTTCTCTTTGTCCACAGTGATCCGGACAGTGTGTCCTTCTGCGTCCTGGCCACGGACGAGCAGTTCGAGTGTGACATCGCTCTGCAGATCCACTTCACCCTCATCCAGTCCTTCTGCTTCGACAACGACATCAGCATCATCCGAGTGAGCGACGTGCAGCGTCTGGCTGAGCTCGTTGGAGACAAGGCGGAGCAGCTGGAAGACGCTCACTGCGTCCTCATCACGGTATGTACCCAGACCTCCGTCCACTCCAGCTTCATCCTTCACTCCTCTGCTCCAGATGTGTGTTTGTGTGAGACACGTGACACTAACCCCTCTTCCTCCTCTTGTGTGAACAGAACCCAGCTGAGGGCTCTTGGGAGGACCCTGCTCTGGAGAAGCTGCACCTGTTCTGTGAGGAGAGCCGCCGTCTGAACGACTGGGTCCCGGAGGTCAGCCTCCCCGCCCGCTGATCGGGGCCCCGGCTCCCCTCTTGCTCAGATGCTGTGAAGCTTCTTATCATGAAATACTCATCCCGATGAGGATGACCCTGTTTCTACTCATCCCTGGATACTCCTGAGGAGGTTTCCCGTCCAGGCAGCACGGCGCCGGCCCCGAGGAGGGGCCCCCGTGAACCGTCGCCTCTTGTCCCGTCCATGCCCAGATGACTCTCATTCTTTATGTGAACGAGGTCGGGCATGCTACAAGAGCGACTAGCGACCCTCATTCTTTGTGCGGATGAGGTTTGGAGAGGAAGGAGAAGCGAGTTCTGCGTCCTGTGGTTCCACAGAGCAAACGTCGCACGTTGACACGCACGCGCAGCAGGAGAAGAAGCGGTGCGGAGGAAGAGGCCTTTTTAAAAAGAGACTTTTTTAAAAGTGTCCTCTTCGCTGAGCAACACGACATCAGTTGCAATCAGCGCAAATGTTTCCCACTTTCCAGAATGGTCTTAATTCTCTAAAGGTTTCACTTTAGAAATTTAATGATGACATGAAAATATAATTTAAAAAAGTCTTGGGAAAAAAGGATCTAAAGGTTTTTACTTTAGAAAAATTTAACAATGATTTAAAAAAGATAAACATAAAAAATAAGAAGAAAATGTCTTTTCTCTAAAGGTTTCACTTTGGAGATTTAACAATGACAACAAAAATGAAAAAGTGTGAAAATGAAAAATTGTGTAAATTTGATCTTGAATCTTGAAACTCTGAAAGTTAAAACTAAAGCTAAACTACTTCCTGAAGGTTTCACTTCAGCTCTGTTGTTTTCACTTTGTCAAATTAAATGACTTGTTCACTGAAAACCTGAATCTGTTGTCGGATGAAAACCTACAAATAAAATATTTGAAGCAAGTTTTGCTCTTCGACTGTTTTTTTAACCTTTTCTTCTTCTTGCCTGGAGTCCCAAGTGGACTTTTACTTTGGCGAACCCGCTCTCGATTTGACCTTTTGACCTTCTGTGCTCGTTCTCTTTCTCTACCTGCCTCTGGGCAACGTGTTTTCAGCTCTGATTCTGATTTGAACTCTGAAAACTGGATTTTAACGATATGTTGACTTTTTAAATTCGACTCAGAGGTCCTGCTATGCGGAGGCGACCTGACCTCGGGGACCTGCTGCCTGAACTCACTCATCTTTACATCTTTAACAACATATTTTCCCTTAAGATCAGAACATCTTCAGACATTTCCCTTTAGTCGTGCACCTCGGACTTTGGGGAAGTTGTGATTTAGGTCTCAGACTGTGAGAAATGAAACTCTCCATCCGAAGCCACTATCCTTCATCTTAAAGCGTTATTCTTGTAGCTCAGCCGACCACTTGCTGGCCGTCGCTGCATGTTAAGTGCACATGCATGAGCAGGAGCTTTGTAACCTTCAAGAAGAAAACACATTTTCCCAGTAAGAACGATTCCTTATAATGATCAGAAGGTTTATCTTGTGCCGACAGCAGCTGCAGAGAGTTTGTTCATTCAGTCAAAGAGGAACTCCTGCACAAAGTAAAACCAAGTGCAGGGTGTGTTTGTGTATTATGGACGATCAAATACCTGCAGTTGCATGCACACAAACCAAGTGACCGCACAATGCACTGGAGCATCATGCTAACGCAGCAAAGCAAACATGTCAGTTCCTAAATATCTGCACAGACGTCTAAAATCTGCAGCATTTTGGTTCAGTGGTGTTTTCTGGTGAGATTCTGCTGATGCACAGGAAGTTGTGGGCTTTTCCAGACTTATGTGTAGCGGTGATTGTGAACGTGAAGTGTGTTTCAGAAAGTCAAGAAGCGTGGAGCTGAAGCTGCAGAGTAAAGAAGTTGATCTCTTGCTCCTGGCACACTCCAAGGTTTTGTGATTCAGAAGCTTTAAGAGGCTTTTGTGTCTGTGGATCCTAACTCTATAGTCACTGTGTGTCCCACGTCACTGCCATCTATTGTGTAGCCAACAGCTGCTGCACCCCCCGCTGTGACAGAAAGACACACACACACACACACACACACACACTTTCACCTCCTTTGTAGTGTGATATGATGCTTACATGTCAATTGCAGCATTTTTACAGAATTAAACATTAACGCCTCACAGACTGAAGAAGGAGCAGAGACACTGATCCAGTCTGTGTGGTTGTGTTCTACTTTCCTTTGTTGCACAAGCACACAAACCCTTCGTGTCGGAGGAGAAAGAAAGAAAGAAAGAAAGAAAGAAAGAAAGAAAGAAACAGGAAAAGGTAGAAACAGCTGATACCTAATCATCCCTTTAAATCTCCACAGCAACCATCCCTGCACTCGCTCCATCTGCTGAGCAATTTAATGACGAGGAGAAAGGGAGCTGGAGAGAGGAGTGGATGGAGGAGGAGGAGGAGGAGGAGGAGGAGGAGACCCGGCACAAGCCGGCTGTCATTCATCCATTCACAACCAAATCCTGAGTAAGAGCAACATCCCCCCCCACAGCAGAAACACGACCGGAGCTAAAACCTCTTGCATCACAACATCAGGAGATCTCTCTCATGCTGTCGGCTGGAGTCAGTCACTCAAACTTTATTTGTGTAGTTCATATTCACAAATCACAGTTTCCTCATAGGGCTCAACAAGCTGCTGTTCTTAACCCTCCACAAGAGTAAAGAGCTAGACTGTAGCTTAGCTTAGCATAAAGACTGGAAACAGGGGGAAACAGCTAGCAAGAGGCCAGCTGCTGTTTGACCATACTCAAATGCACTGTTCATGTACTTGTGTAAGTACTACGAGTACTGCTGAGATATTCTAGTCGTTAACTTTCATATTGCATTTTGCATTTTGCGTTAGCGTCACGTTACTTTCTGAGGATGAAAGTTCAGGAACACACCTGAGGAAACCTCCACAGGTCATGAAGGCTTCAGATACTCACAAACAGAAAAGTACTAATACTCTGTTTCTTATTAAAAATACACTGTTCATATTCTTCTGTGTGTCTGAACTCTGTCACCCTGAACCCTGATGGCCTCGACCTCAACCTGCTCATGCAGAGCTCGGTCGCTGCAGCACATGCTGCTTCTCAAGTGTCCTTTCAGAGTAAAAGCCTCCTGCTCCTCCTCCTCCCCCCTCTCCTCCTCCTCCTCCTCCTCCTCCTCACAAAGTCTTTTCTGTGGGGCGCAGAGCTGCAGCAGATGGTGATGATGGGCTGCAGGCAGAGAGTGTGTGTGTGTGTGTGTGTGTGTGTGTGTGTGTGTGTTTGAGTGACTGAGTGTGAGTGAGTGTTGAGGATGACTTTTTAGTTTGTTGTTGTTTTGGTTTAGCAGGTTGCCTTGGAAACAGGCATCATGCAGCCTCTTAGGTCTAAATTCATTTATTTTTATTTGTTTGTTTATGAATTTATCTTTAAATGACACATTTGATCAAACTATCAATAAATGACACAGTTAGTAATTTAATAGAATTCTCAGAGTCTCAGATTAACGAGTAGGAGCACGAAGTGAAAACATTCATTCATCCAAACTGAATTTTATAAATTAATATCTGATGAATCTCTTGAATGATTTCACATTTTTTGTCGGAATAGATTTTAAAGATGAATCCGAGATGAAGAGTTTCAGACGTTAACTCGGCCGAGTCGCTGTCTGATAACTATGCTAATATACTTTTTAAACTATACCAATATCGTCCTCCATAATTAACATAAGCCTGCTGTTGTTATTCTGCAGGTCAGCACACAACCACACACACACCCACACACACACACACACACACACACAGACACACACACGTCCATTCCCTCAGTCATCAGCTGTTGATGTTAATTCCTGTCTCAGTCAGAGCTGATTCAGCTCCTGATGAATCTAATCATTAATCAAACGAACGAACCTGAAGCTGCTTCTCTCTCATTGGTCGACGGGACTTTAAACTAAACAACTCTTTACACATTCAAACACTTTTATCTTTTCTCAGTTGCATCAGACGTTTGTTTATTTACGAGATGATGAGTCGTCAGTGTGAAGTGAGAGTGCCTCAGATTCTATCTGGACTGTAAATAAATAAATAGTGTGATGATCAGGTACTTTCATCTGTTTACGCTCAGTGCTGCAGCTTGTCTGGACAAAGCAGACTCAGAATAGACAACTCACACACAGACACACACACACATACACACACACACACACACAGACACACACATGCACCCATGGCCAGCTGTTGCCAAAACACTGGCCTGCCTCTCCATTCAGAGCCGGGGCCCTCAAGGGGCTCGTTCAGACACTGCATCAACACTGAGTGTGTGTTTGTGTTGTGATATCCAAACTAGAAAAATTCTAATCTTAAGCATAAAAGTTATTCTTGGAACCTGTGGCCTGACAGAAGAAAAATAAATAAAACTTATGATGTTATGTTCACTCACAAACTTTTTAAATGGAGCTTTCATCTGCACGTTGAAGTTGAACACAATCATCTCTCAGGACTTTGGGCTCTGGCCGAATGTTTAGATGATATTTTTTGCAGATTGTTGTCGTTTTAGTCGGAAAACAAAACCACAACAACCTGCATGTGTGCTGTAGAAGCAGATCAGATGGCTAAATGTGCTTGTACTGCACCCCCCACCCACACTCCCCGATCACCCTCACCAATAACAGAACCCAGACAAAAGCTACAGCCAGCACTTCTACACCCTCATCAATGGGCACAAAGAGCAGAAGAACCAGAGGAGGGGCCGGCACAAAGGTGAACGGGGACCCCGGCCCTCTCCGCTCCTTTGTGCAGAAGAATGGCGAGGTCCAGGAGCAGCTGCTGCGGCTGCACGGGACATTTGAGACGGCCCCTTTCACCACCAACACAAAGTCTGGAGCTGTGAGTGTGCAGGCTGCAGGGGTGATGGGGGGGGGTGATGTATACAAAACGAAAGGCACACTTTGCCAGATCCAAGTGGAGCTGACTCCCCGTCCACCTTGCAGATCAGCTGCAGCAGCAGGGGAGGCCGGAGGAGAGAGGAGGAGCAGGTCGTGGGGGGGGGGGGGGGGGGTTAAAGTGAAGGAGGAAACCTTTAAAGTGAACGTGAGTCACATCAATCAGGACACAAAGGAAACCCGGAGCTCTGCCATATGGAGCCGGCTCGTCAGCTGCTCAGGAATCACTCACAGAGATCATCCAGGGAGCAGCTCTACCCGGAGACAGCTCAGCGCCGGCCTGTGATTGGCTGCAGAGGCTCGAGTCATTAACACAGTTCCTCAATTAGCCGGACAGGAAGGAGGGCGCGGCGGCTTCAGAGCTTCAGGATGATCACAGGGCGTCGGATTGATTAGAGCTGGTGGAGAACAACAACTGGCAGGAGCAGGAAGTCGCGTTAAGATTGAATTTGTTTCCTCTCAACTTGCGGGAACATGTCAGGCAGGAAATCGCTTTGTGAGACATTAATTAAAACTTTCTTTATAACCGAACGACTTTTGTTTTTTACTAAAGAATTGGAATTGGACTTTGCGCTCGGCCGGTTTCTCCTCAACCGATCACAAGAATCAATCAATGATGGAATGGAACAAATCAATGAGATCAATCAATCCAGGATTAAGATCAAACTCCAAGAATAAAGGTCTTGTTCCTTCATTTCAAAATAAAAGGAGAAACTTTAGATCTCATTTACAAACTGATGTTCTTCTTCTCAAATACTCCGCATAGATAAAACTTCAAAACTTCTCTCCATGGCTTCTCTCTCATGTGGATGACAGATGATTTAAAAAAGTCCCTTTGATAGTCTTCATCGTGTGTAAGGCTCTTCATCATACAATGCCTTCATATTACAGATGAACAAGATTAAAAGGAATCAAAATATGCCTGCAGTCAACGATGTCATTGTGAAAAGATTTTTCAAAATAATGAGCCGAGTTTGAAATATATTGATTGTTTCAATAATTTCCAGTCTCCGTATGGACGAGAGGTGCAAAGACAATAATGTGTTATTATTGTTTAAGGTATATTAATATATATATATAGAGAGAGAGGAATATTAATGTACACAGGAGTAAATACTAAAGTACAAAATAATACAAATCCTCTGAGTCAATGAAACTCTCAACAGACTTTTCATTTGCATTTGTTTCCATTTATGAAAAAATTATATCACAATAAATGTGATTAACAAATACATACAGTTATCTAGATATACATTAAATAGATTTATTTTATTGATTTTCTATTTTATTTTATATTTCAACACCTGTCGGATTTACTTTGAAAGTCTTGTTTTATGAACCACTGTTAAATAAACGCTCCAGTCCTCTCACGCCCCCTAGCGGTGTCACGTGGAACTGCAGGTTCTCATCTTCCTCTCAGGAGTCATCACTCATCTTCACTGAGGCTGAAGAGAACAGCACGACAGCTTCACCTAGTGGTCACAAACCGCCCCTGCATCATATCGATTTGTTGTGATCTTTTATTTTAAATCATATTTTGAGTGTTGTTTAAAGACATCTGGTGGAAAGACTGAAAACAGACGAGTGGAGGCGGATGGACGGATGGATGATAGATAGATGGATAATCTAATAGATTAAATAGATAATGGATGGATGGATACTTTATTGATCCGGGGTGAAATCTAAAATAATTCAGAGTTGGGCTGTCGTCCATCACATTGTCTCTGCATTAAGTTGATGGACAGCCCAGTTACAGATCAGGTGTCCACATGTCTCCGGCCGTGTGTCTTCAGCTCCTCTTTGTCCTCAGCAGCGTCTCCCTCTGGAGTCTGTGTGTCTCCCTCTGGAGTCTGTGTGTCTCCCTCTGGAGTCTGTGTGTCTCCCTCTGGAGTCTGTGTGTCTCCCTCTGGAGTCTGTGTGTCTCCCTTGCTGCAGGAGGCTTTGTGTCCTGCAGCCCACTGATACCCAGAGTCAGTGGAGCACACCAATCCAATTTGCTGTGTGGGAGTATTAGAGTAAAGTCGACTCCTGTGTTAATTTCTTTCTGAAATGACTTCCAGTCTGTTGTGTGTGCACCCGGCGACGGAGATGTGTGTGTCTGTGTGTGTGTGTAGAGGAGGGAGAGAGAAGAGAGAAACACAAGAGACTGAATCAGAAGAAAATAAATAAAAATCTGGAGGAACTAGAATAAGAGATGAAGAGAAACAATCAGATGGTTACAGGTCAAATTATGGATTCAGCCATATTGTTTTAAGACAGTTGTGTTATTGTGATGCCTCAAAGCCTGTAGGACAAAGTTTTGTACATACTAATTTTTCATATTAGGACAAAATGAAAAGTAGGACTTGAAGTGCACGCATTAGACCTCATAAGTCTCTTAAACACACTCATACACCCTCAAGGTAAATAGATGATGTATAAACGTCCTGTTGTTTCTGGTTGTCCGTCCCACTGTCATGACTTATTGGGACATTTGAATAGAACAGAGACAAGTTCAATTCATAAGAAACACAGATTCTTAAACAGAAGCGTAAACACATTTAAAACCAGTGGGTTAAAGACCATGAAGTCTGTTGTGACCAGTGCAGCGGCTCAGATGCTCCGGTAGACGCTCCTCTTGTTTTTTTAAAAGAGCCTCATCTTATCGACACGTGGTGAACATACGATCTCTGAGCGGCTTCACTTGGCGAGCAGCTGCTTTTCCCAGAGTCGTGTTTTTCCTCTGCTAACAAACCATGAAAGTCAACTGCTGGATTTACGAGGGTTTGGGAGGATGGCACTGATCCGCGGGCATGACGGACACATCATCGACAGCGTTGAGCTCCTTCAACAATTTCCCCACAGCTCATTTTTTTACCTGCCACGCAGCCGTCATCATTTGGCCCCGTAATTCCCCCCGAATTCACGCATAATCAAACAAATTAGCCTTTAGCTAATTTCCTACGACTCAATTACGATGCAGGGCTGGCTAACGACAGTCGTAATTAAAGTCATGACACTGGCAGAGACGTTACCGGGGAATAATGCGGTAATGGATCCGAACGGTTTCATCTGCTGCCGAGTTTACAGGAGTAAATAAACTCTGTTGAAGGTCGGAGCCATGAAACAGAGCGATGGACAAAATGACAGCTTTTAGAGAAACCATCTGATCTCAGATAAGTGTCTTTACGTCCGTCTGTAAACTTCTGACACTGGGATGTGAGATATAGGGACACATAGTGATTGTTTATGGATTTATGAATCATAATTTACTGAATGAACATCAGTTGTATTCAAGAACACTCAAAACTAGAGATTGAGAAAAACGGATTAAGTCTATCTACGTTATGAAATGAGAAGTAGAGTCATTTTCTCATAGATTTCTATAGAAACAACCAGAGGAGTCGCCCCCTGCTGGTCATGTGAGAGAATACAGGTTTCAGGCACTTCCACATTGGCCTCACTTGCCACACCTGGAGTGGAAGTCATTTTTATTTACAGTTTATGTGTGCATTTTGCTCCTTTAATAATTATTAATTATATAATCTATTAAAAAACTTGTTTTTGGGGCCAGAGACCGAAGATTTGTTGAGCTGCTCCGAGATCAGATGACAGACACAAATGGGATGTATAATAAAACCAGTTAATGTGCATCCTCTCTTTTCCTATAAAAACATAAATTTACGACTGTAACTTTTCCATCTGACTCATTATTAATGCTCTTTGGAGCCATTTACACATAATGACGATAATAACTTCTGGTTATTTTCACAAACTCTTGCATCCTGGTTTTAATTTTCCATATGGGACGGTAATAAAAAAACAGAACCAAACTGCATCACGTAATAAAGACGGACAAGTTGACAGCAAACATGTGAAAGAAGAGAAGATTAAGTGTCTGAAAAACACAAACTGGGACAAAGGCAGGTCAACGAGAGCGGATTTGATCGGTTGTGTTCACGTTTCATAATTTGTGTGTTTCGAAAAAGAGGATTCCTGTGGGAGGAGGCAGCAGAGGAGGAAACTGTTCTCCTGGCAAACACGTTGATTAATAATCTCTGCTTATTACAGCGGGAGGATATTTTTTCACGTCCGCTCTTGGAGTTTCGTTCCAAAAAGAGATATTTGGCTTCTGATATCTGCCGGTGGAGCCGTGACCGACGGCAGGGGAATGGAATCGTGGTCGTATCTCAGCGGATGGAAGGAGACCAGGAGTTTTGTGTTGACAGAATAATGAGACATTAACGGAGCTGGACGTCAGGAGTCTGCGGGGAAGGATTCTTCTTTAGTTCAGGATGGATTGATTGTGTTTTGGAAATAGATCGTACACCCCCTCCCCCCCCCCATGGGCTCGTCATGAGGTCAGAGGTCAGGACGGAACGCTTGGCTCGTCACTGTGGGAGGAATTTTCTAACTTGTGAAAAGCTGCACTGAGGTTCAGACACTGAGATCTTCCTCAGGGGCTGGAAGTGGGAAGGCAAATGTCCGAGTCAGCAGCTCCAGATGTTTTCTTGAATTTTTCCTACCGGCCCCCGCCGAGGAAAATGTCCGATCGAGCAAACGTGAGGATACAGCAGGTTTGCACATGGGGGGGGGGGAGATTCGAGAGCTTTTAACGATAAGCATCCCCTACTGGCGAAAGGGGGGAACTACAAGGGAAACACATTTGTTTTACTTTCAAAGTTTTTGTTTAAAGTCTAACAACAACGCTAATCTACAGCAAAATTATTACGTCCTGTCCCGCCTCCTGCTGCTCCACCCAGGCTCCGCCCCTCGACCTGACCCGAATAATCTCCTTCTGCGTTCCCCTTTAAAAAGGTTGAGAACCAATTTTCTGGACATTTTCCTGCCACGTCCTCTCGTTGTGTATTAGATCTTTGTCAACAATCACAAACAACAACCGAACAGGCGGGTCCATCCGGTTCTGCTTCCTCCTCGTGTCTGAGCGGCGAGACAGATGAATCCAGAGCGACTGTGGAGTAATTTCATATTTTAAGGCCCTCGGATGAATTATCCAGAGCTGATCTGTCATCAGGCAGTGAGGAATGTTGCTCTGGAATTTGCACAGCTGCAGGGGGTCATAAATTATTACAGAGGACATTCGCACATTAGTTCAAGTCTTTCATCACAAGTTCTCCAACAAGGTAGTGTCCTCCTCCTCCTCCTCCTCCTCCTCCTCCTCCCTGCTCCATCTCTGTCTCCTTCCTCATTATGTGACTCTCTGTGTTTGATGAAGTTTAGAATCGTTCTTCTGGGACGTTTTCAGATCCGCCCGTCGTCCGTTTCAAAGAACAACACTGATCCTGAGTCAGTGAATTCACCACCAGTGCTTCATTCAGACACTCACAGTAGTTTCCCAGACGTTCAGCCTCTTGTGGTTGAGTTTCTCAGAAGAGAAAAGGTGGAATTAAGTTTTCACTCTTGTTTTATTGCGATAATAAGTTTTACGGAGAAGGTCTCATTTGCGGTGACGTTCCTTCAACCGGAGCCTGTGAAGATTTAGCACTTTGTGTTTTACAAACTTATTAAAACTGCGTCATTGGATCTCGACCACAAGGCTCGTCAGCGATGACACATCTAAAGTGTGTGTGTGTGTGTGTGTGTGTGTGTGTTTCCTTCACACTGACCACGACCTGCCGGGCAGAAAAACCCAGTTGTTATTTTGTGTTTTTGTTGATTGTCTCACGAGTCAGTGAAAAGTCGTCTTCTCTTGTGTTTCAGGGAAGCAGCTTTTCTTCAGCTGATTTAGGCCACTTGAAAAATACACGTTTAGCTTCAAATAAAAAGTTTAGCTGCTAAATAAACGTTTGTGCATCTTCACAGTTGTTGTTATTTCTGATATTAGTGAGTCTGGTTGTGTGTCGCTCATTTCAGTGATCTGAATTCCAGGTGTGAGGATGAATCTCTTCGAGCAGATCTTGAAACTCTCAGCATCAATCTGAGCCGACGTGTCGACACTAAAATCAACGCGACACAGTGAATGTGTGTGTTTACGAGGATGTGCATGAACTGATGTGTGTGCGTGTGATGCGTTTAATGTCTCTCTTAACGACTCCTCCTTCTCGCTGTGAGGAGGATATGGATCACTGCCGCTCCGCTGCTCAGTGTCTGATAACTCTGTCCAATTAAAAGACAGAAGCTGCTGGTGAGGGTGACAAATACCACAATTACCCAAAGTACCCGGCGCTGCTGCTCATTCCTTAATAGAGAATCAATCAGGACCGGGAGCACCGGGGGGCCCCGGGGATCCAGAGACATGGGGAGGGACGGGCGGAGCTTAATCCCTGAAAGGGTTAAAAATGCTTGTTGCTGTAAAGACGAGTAAATAAAGGGGAGGAGATTTGATTTACCATCTTTTCATGGTCATATTCAACGACGTTTAAAGACTAGAACAATCAAGCGTCAAATGTACTTTTATAAAAACAGCAAATTCTACTACAACTGATCGGGATATATTTATATTTAAGATAATAAGAGCTTAAACTCCTCCCCTCCCTCAGCCGAGCTACTCGGTTCCGCCTCTCGTTCAGTTTCCCAGCGTCGCTCCATCACTTCTGTGATCGTGGCCATTACTGCCGAGTCATCAGACACAATGTCATCATCCCCTTTAATTATGATCCCTATCATCAGCATCAGCGGCTGATTTGATTTGCGGCTCGACTCGGAGAAACTGGCTGAGGCTCATTACGCTCGAGGAAGTTGTGTTCACTGACGTTCAGTCACTTTAATTCACTCTCAGCCGTCTCAGGCTCAGTGGACAGGGTCCTCATCGGCAGCACGTTTAGCATCAGTCAGTCAACGGTGCTTCTAAATACACCCAAAGTACTCAAAGTAAAAGTACTTTACAATCTGCTACATCATCGTGGCTCGGCTCCGAGTCTCAGTGACGACCTGTCCTGTGTGTCAATCTCTACAAATAGACTCTTCATTTCATTTTCAGAAGAGGAAGATCACGCTGACCTCAGCTGTCGGCTTGTTAGTTTGTCCTCGTCCGTGTGCAGATAGATAATGATAGACATGAGCCAAAATGTCACCGGGACCTTAACACAAAGAAACATTCCACTCGAGCTGTAAAAGAAACAGAAGATGGAGACTAATCTGTTGTTTATGATGCTGCTGCTGCAGGAGGCGGGGTCTAATGTTACATGCTCGTTCTGATTGGCTCATTGAACCAATTCCCCCCTAGATTAATTTTAAAGATGTATTATTACTAAATTAACATGTAACGCAGTGCTTTGTACAAATGTAGAGGAGTAAAAGTACCTGAAAGTAAAGAACAGATACATGAAAGATGTACCACGGTGCAGTAATTCTTTAATGTCACTTTTTTAACTTTGTGAGATGTGGCTTTTTACATTTTCTTTCATTTCCCAGGGAATAATTTATGGAACCTGATGAAAAATCAGACATATTTAGGGGCTAATATCTGTGAGTGAGTGAAATTTGGTGCAGCTGGATTGAATTAAAGTGACTGTTGGGCCTTTGTGGAGGAATGAGCCGGGTGTATGAGCTTCTTATATAACAGTAGAAAACCATCATTCTTGATTTATATATATATATAAAAGTTTGCCATATTCGTCTCTAACCGGAATTTTGTCTCTTGCAAGTAGTAAAAACCAGCTGGAAAATCCATTGAATCTAATATTCATGATTAGCAGCAGATATATCACAATGTGCAGCCGTGGTGTTTTACCTCAGGCTCAGTCGAGTCTGTTTATGAAGAAGTTGATCTTTTCTGTTTTTCATTTCCCAAAGTTCTAAAGTAAGTCTAAAGTTGTTCTCATCTCTTTCCACCCGTCATCATCAGACTGTTTATGAGCCTTTAATCATGTTTATTATGTGGACTTAACAGAAAACATGTTTTCTCATCAGCTGACACACTTGACTGCCGTCCGCATGGACACATTATTTTCCTCTGCGGAATTCCTCCCTCCCGGCGACCTGGAGCGTCTCCTCCAGAGTCTCGGGATGACCCGACACCCGATCCCGTCCAGGAACCGCCGGGATTCTTCCTCCCAGCCAAGACGCACGCCCTGTTGATGAATAAATAACGGTTTGGCCCGGTGCGCTGGATCACAGGCGGACATGTTTTGAGTTAGTTCACGGCAGGAAGAGGCGACACAGATACTGCTGAGGGGAAATACGATGAGAGCGGGAATAACGTTTCGGGGGCAAGGAGAAGATCACAGCGGGTTCGGTGGAGCCGCTGCTCGTATCAGGACAGAAGGGACGGGTGTGTATTTGATGTGGAATCAAAGCGAGACGACCAGTATCAGTTGAAATGGAGCAGGATGATCGCTGACTGATGACTTACAGACCTTCACGTTACAGACACGACTTGTCCCGATATACATTTCATGCTAACGTGTTATTGTCTCTGCTCAGTGAAAACCATGTGTTTCAAACATTTCATCAGTTTAAATTCTATTCATATGTTTCTCTCTTAAACTTTAATAACTCGTGTTTATTTGGCTCCAACTTTCAAACCCACACGAGCATTTACGAAACATTATTTTGTTCTTATCTAATTATGTATTATTTAATTAAAGCTTTACATCTGCTAGAAATGAAACAGTTTTCAAATTCTGTATTTAAGGTATATGGTAAACAAAATGATCACGGTGTTACTGCTGTGAATGTTAAAAAAATGACAAAGCTGCTACTCAAAAGTTTTGGCATTGGTGGGTGTGGAATTTGGAATATTACAGCCAGGCCAGTTTATGTGTATATATGTGTGTGTATAGTTAATAAAAGTGGGCCTAGAACCGAACCTTGTGGGACCCCTTGAGTTCCAATACCTCTGAGGTCGGTGTTGAGCATGAACGCTTTAAATGAGCACCGTTCATGAACCTGATCGTCTTTTTGGGGAACAATAAACTGAATGGGTCACGGTTTACAGCATCGTAAAAAGTAAAGTTTGATAGACGCCCAATTTAAAAAAAAATATTTTATCTTTTGAAATCATGCATCTGTAGCAGAACCTCTATCAGTCCATTGCCCAACATCTGAACATCATCTGAGCCACATTTTAATCTAATAAAGCCAAGCAGAGCAAAGTCAGAGGGGTCACCAGTAAACTGAGAGAAGAAGTTCACCAGTAGGGGGCGGTAATGCACCTTGGAGTTGTTTCATGGGGACATACAGATATTGGATTAGTGGCTTTATGAGAAATATGGCAGAGAACGAAACTTAAAGTGATAAAACATCAGCATCAAGACACAAATTCAATATGTTGCTTATTGATATGAACTTTATTTATGAAGATATGAGCGAGACTCTTATTCTAAATTATGAACTTTGAATGTGAACTTCATTTGAATCTTTATGAACTCTACTTTGAGTCTAGCTCTCGCTCAGCTGGAGTGATTATATAAAACAAATGTAATATTTCTTATATAACATAACTCAGCTTCCAGCTTCAACACAGTCTGGTCTCGGTTTTTCCAACATTTCTTCTCGGAGCCGTTTCTTCTTTTAAGACCTGCGGTCGTGCGCTGACGTGTTCAGACGTCCACATGCTGGATGGATGTTTGTGTTTTGGAGCAGAAGTGTTGAGGTGCTCACAGAAAATATATAGTTTGGTGGAGGAGGTTAATTTGAGAGCGGAGGCCCCCGGGGGCCCTCTCACTCCATTGGCCCCCCGCCTCGTGTCGTGACCCGGCTGCGACCCTCATCACTTCTCACTTCCCGCTCCGCATTTTCCCACCGACATCCTGACGCACCGCTGATGGTCTCAGAGGCCGTTTGGAAGCGACCGCTGCCACCTCGTTTAATCTAGAGTCAACAAGAAGCCGAAGGTCAGAGTCCTTTCAAAGATGTTTCCCTACTTGTCCTTTTCAAAATAAACTCTTCCCCGCTGTTTTATGGATACACTGAGGGGGAATAAAATGGAAGGTTTGTTCTCAGATAAAAAAGAGCTGGAGGTGAGGCTTTGTTTAAACTGCAGGTGAAGTGTGTTTACAGGTTAGAGCAGAGGTTCCTGCTGGAGTGACGGCCTTGTCAAATAAACATCACGCTAAGTGTTAGCTTGTTCCTTCATTTCCCCACAAAGAGTCAAACTAGCATGGACGTGTTTACGCTACCGGTGTTCACCTCTCCGGAGAGTTTGAGACATGCTGAACAGGATTTTAATGATTCCACTGAAAGAAAGAGAAACCTCTTGTTCAAATGAAGCAATGTATAATATGAGCGCCTGAGAAATCTCATCATTAACCATAAAGCAGCTCGAGAGAAAAGCTCGAGAGATTCACGTCACATTTCCCCAGGTCGGCATTTAAGGAAATCATACGTGTGTGAGTGATGTGCTTTCTCCACAGGGTTTATCACCCTGACTCCAAAGACCCAGGTCTCCCACAGTATTTATAGCCCCTCTGCATTATTCATAACAGCGGTGTCATGTTAGGAGAAATAAATAAAAGTGCCGGCTTTGTAGATGTTATCACACGTGTTCCTGTCCTGAGTGAGGGTCGTCTCCCTCCGCTCACTCAGTCAGAGCCACAACTGTTTGGTCTGGTTCAGCAGAAATGTTTCGTCTTGACCGAACTCTCTCGATAATTATTGAATTTGAAGGAAATTGAACAGCTGCTCCCCCGAGGATCAATTCCACAGACTTTGATAATCCCCGGACTTTTCATTTAGCACCACCTGCTGGTCAAATCTCCTACTTACACCCTTTTAAATGTTTCTCTGTGGTCATCAGGTGAAAATCTTTCAAGTTCTTCTTGGTTCATGTGCTTTGCATGAAAGTGAAGCCAAAGAAGCTTGGTCACCCCCTGGTGGCTGGCTGCAGTATAGCACACAAACTTGGCCTCCTCCATGTCAATGTAGACATTTAATACATTTTTATCAAAGATGGTTTCTGTCATATTTCTCTAAAGAGGACCACATGATTGGCTCAGCGCTACTCTCCTTCTCATTGGCTGTTTGTGTTGTCTGTTAAACGTGGATGAATGAGTTCTATCCACATGTCTTATATTTTTATCGAAGTTATTTTGCGATAATTCACCTTTATCATTTATCGCCAAGCCCTAGCTTGGTCGAGTGCGTGTATCTGCAGGGGGCGCACTTGTTCTTAAGTTATTTTGATATTCATTAATAATTTATTCATTTTTCTACAGGAAGAAACTGAGGGAAACAAAACGGTTAAAATAAATATTGATAAATATAGTTTTAGACACAAGAAGAAATTATGTTTTAATGAAGACAAAGGTCGGTGTCGCTTGTTTTCTAACTTTCTAAACTTCTCTAATGAAATGACGAGGATCTAAGTGTACGATAGCAGGTGTTGTTGTTGTTGTTGTTGTTATTATTATAGTTGTTGGCACCATTGGCTCTCGTTGTCCACCTCCTCCTCTGGACCTGGATCTATATATAGAGAACTTGACGGTGGTAACGAGATGATAAATGGACTCAGCGAGGCCTAATTTCGAGGAGCAGGAAATCACTGGAGAAAAGCTAAACTGTGAGAGGCCGTGATTCTCCTCGGGGAGAGATCGGTCACAAACTACAACACAGGAAATGGACGTATCATGATTCACGGTCAAGTAACATGTCGTACATTCAATCTTCCTGCGATACCACCTTCGTCTGCTCGTGCCCAGTTCTGAGTTTTCTCGGGGGGGGGGGGGGGGGGGGGGGTTACTATTCAAATGACCTCATCCCAGCTCTGCACTGTTGGTCACTCACCACCGCTTCCTCCCCAGCTGCAGCTACACTGCATCACGTACAGTACACACAATACACAGCGTGCTCGTGGAGTGATATACCGTCTTGTTGTTCTTTTGCACCACGTGGGATTGTGTTACATCCGCGTGTGTGCGTCAGCGTGCACAACCGAATATTTCTAGTGTTTCTTCACGTCCACGTTCAAAGAAATGTGGGAATAAAATCCTTGCGGGGGGGGAGGATGCAGCGTCGATCGCCTGCAGAGCTTTTACAACTGCACTGGGGGGGGGTGAGGTGACAAGAGCGATCTATCAAACATAGAGCTACTGCACAGTTTCCTGTAATTAGAAAGAAATACAAACTCATAGGTTGTCTAAGTGTTGTGCTCATCAGAGCGAGTGTTAGAGTTAGAACATCTCTGATGGTCAGTGTGACAGGAAGAGGAAGTTAGGAAGTGAAGGAAACATCAAGACATTGTTGGTTCCTCTGTGAAGGAGGTTGTGTTTTCAGTTTTGTCTATTTGCCAAATTCCAAATGTTTAAATTATATTTCTATAGATTCAGAAATCTCAATGTGACTCATGGGGCTGGACAGTGTGCACAAGGTGCGACATCCTCGACCTCCTCCCTATTAGGCCCCGATAAGGGACGTGACAAAAACAATCCTTGTTTGTTTGTTTATTTGGATCCAGCCCAAAACGTCTTGGATCACCCCCCCCCCCCCTCCACACCCCTCCCACACCCCTCTACAAATGTCATAGAAATCTTTGCGTAATCCTGCTGACAAACAAACAAAGCACTGACAACACAACCTCCTCCCTGGAGCTAATAATCTGTCCAATAATAACCAGCGCATGTTCTATTTTCATCTGATGGTTAACACATACCACAAAATGACACAACACAACACAACAGTGAGCAACACGATCCTCCACCACCACTGATCTCACGTTAATCCCACGTTCACCACACCTCTCTGCTGCTAAGACTCACTAAAGAACCACATGTGTGTGTCAATCCACACCTGAAAATAATCCCCAACAAACACGTCCTGGTGTTTGTGTTGAATTTGCGACACACACAGGGGAGAGAAATCCGAAACTAAGAACCGACAACATTCAGTGAGCAAAGATGAAGTGATTAGAGGGTAAACAGCATTGCATGTTATCATTCATACATCTTTGGAGGATTCCCAAAATAAGAATAAATATTTGCTTATGATGGTTGTCACCTCTGGTTCACTGATGACGTTCCTTTTATATCTTCACCAGCAGAGGGCGCCCTTCTTTGCCAGTTTGACCCTCTCATGATTGTTTGGTTCAAACACAAGTGTCAATCTTATCTTTGCAGGTCTTGTCTGTGTGTGTGTGTGTGTGTGTGTGTGTGTGTGTGTGTGTGTGGTGTGTGTCGGTGTACGTTGTAATCCAAGCTGCTTCGCTCACAGTGCCGTTTGGCCTCCTCTGATGCTCTGGAGTAAATATGAAAATAAAGCTTCAAGCAGGAAAGACCTAATTAGTCTGTCACTCCAAACGCACCGTCCAGCTCACCTCCCTCACCTCGTGCACCCCCCCCTTTCCTCACCTCCCCCCTCCTCACCCCCAGTATTTTCTCCCTCCTGTCAAGTGTCAGATTTAATCTGGTGCAGGGGTCGAGCGAGCCCTGGGGTGCAGGGAGAAACCCATCATTTTGAGTTTGTTTGTGTGTGTGTGTGTGTGTGTGTGTGTGTGTGTGTGTGATGGATAGAACAGACAGAGGAAAGGTTCGGGGCGCAGGGAAGGAAGCAGCCTGACAAATTCAATAAAACATCTCTGAAGAGCCTCCTGCTTCACTTCACCTCTCAAGATAAATACGAGTTTGTCTAAAGCCGCCGCTCATTGTGTTACCATCGTGTGTAATCGTCTCATTCTTTCTGGTCCTGTTGTGTCTCCGAGTGAATCCAATTACCGGCGTCACCATCGCTCCTGGTGCAGGACGGAGCGGCTGATCTGGGATCTGGATGATCGATCTCATTGATTAGCCGAACGCTCCTTCCACTTTCTATCAGTCATTTCTCAACGAGGCTCCAGAAACTCTAAATCTGATCTGTGAGAGGAAGTGAGATTTAATCTGCGACCCGACTCCGGACAGTTTCCTCTGAGTGACGCTCGGAGTGGAAACCAGATATTTGCCTTCGTTGAAAAACAACACATTTCGTGGAAACCGCGAAGAACAACAAGGCAAAAATAAGAGTAGCCTCACCAGATGTAAATGTGGTGGTTGTGATGGTTTTATAAAAAAATTTAATAAGTGTGTAATAGAAACTTGAGCTTGAACTTTAAAAATGAGAAATTCCCAATACCTCAGCTTCTTTTCGAGCTGGACTCATGATTCTTGAGATTACAACTACAAAGTTAAGAAAATAAAATGTGCCAGGTTTGACCTTGGTAGTCTGGAAACGCAGCTGACTCTGTTTTATTTTGAAAAACTCTGCTTGGACCTGAGGAAGAATCTTCCTGTTTTCTCATGAGCCAAAAAACTGCTGATCCTACAATCAAACCCTCAAACAGACGACAGACACACAACTGATTTGCGTAGATGTCGATTGTTTAAATTGTTTTAACACAAAAGTAACAGTATGGATGAAGCCTCATTCATCGGAAAAACAAAATAATTTGTCATAATTGATTTATGTTCTTTCTAAACTCAAAGTGTGAGCTCCTGAAGTTCACGAGTCACAGTGACCCGGATCCTTCTATTGAAGTTATGGAAGATTTATGGATCCTAAGAATGTTCACAGCTTCTTTTATCCCGAAAACAACACAGACAAGGATCCACTTTGTGAACTAAGCGAAAAGCAACACAATAGTGTGGGTCTGTTCCACGGGTCACTGGGGGGGGGTCAGGGTTAAGTGATGGAGGTGAGAGGTGCAGAGAACCGAGGCCCTGCTCCGAGTGTCAGGGGCCGAGGGCAGAACTCTCTCATCGACGGGCTCCAAGTTCGGGACTGAAGTGAAACTAATGAATCCTTCAGCTGAACTTCACGATGAATCAAACTCAGTTATGAGGTAAAACCAGTTTGGAGCAACGGGGGTGGTTAAAGCTTCTACATCAGGAAACTCATGACACGCCTCCTAAACGAGTCTGAATATCACCTTTAACTTTTCAATTATCTGCCGCCTAATTTTCATGTTCCAAAAAATATCATCTTGTTTTTTTGTCGGTTAGTTTTTACGGTCCATAAAAACTCATTTCCAGCGAGAGCGGCGAGACCTTTGTGGATGTGAACTTAATTAAAATAAAAGTTGTTCACTGTCTGGGAAGTCCGAGCACTTTAATTTGTTTCTCTGCCGTGTTTTCACTCGGACGTGAGTTCTCTTCAACGCGTGTAAACCACCTTGAACTGTTGATAATCAATGTTCTACCTGAATGAGCCGCTCCCCGGGGGCGAGGCCTGGTGGCGTCTTATTGTGAAACTCGACATGCGTGTGCACAGAGAGTGTGGGGGGGGGGGGGGGGGGGGGGGTTATCAGTAATCGTCTGCAATAACTTCCACTTAATGAGCCAGATGGTATTTTCACAGTAACACCTGGGAAGTCCAGGAGCTCAGCAGGCAGGAATTCATTCCACTTAGAGTAATATTTCAAGAAGCGTTATCCCCACATCCCTGTTTCTTCTTCTCTTCTCTTCTCTCAGCTCCAAGTGAAAGAAAACACTCTTTGCTTCTTCCTCCAGCGAGTCGGACGCCCCTGCCCGACCTCCTCTCTGGGTTCTGGAGGTTTCAGTCCTTCGTCATGCGGCTGAAAGACACAACTGTCTGAGAACGACTTGGCAGTCAGGCTCCTGTGGCCCGGTGCACACGAGCTAAATCGTATTAGTTAGACAAACACTGCAACATGACAGGATTAACCAGGAATGTGAGTGAAGGCTCCGCGGCGTCCGATCGCTCGACCCACCGCGACTTCTCCTCCGTAAGAAATGACTTATTATGACCAAGACCACATTAGCTGCATCGATAAATACAAAACGTGCAATGAATGACTCTCCATGGGGCCGTTTGGACAGAGTGATGCATTTTGGGTAAAAGGTTTTGCAGGAAACTGGCTTCTCATAATTAAATCAGTGTTTCAGCTTTAGATTGATTCACTTAGAAAAATATGGAGCCTTGAGGACCCCCCCCCCAAAAAAAAGTGGATGCATGAATAATAATAATAAATAATAAAAATAAATATTTCAGATGAAATCAACAAGAATATTCATATTTATAAAAAAGAAAATATGAGACAATAAAATAATAAAACCAATAAAAAAAAAGACTAAATTCGAATTAAAAAGAGTAAAAACAAGCTGTTTTGAAGGTGTGTTACATCTCCTGCCCGCCCCCCCCCCCCCCTTGTCTGCTGTGAAAACTGAAAATATTCCCAAGGTTCATAAAGTCAGAAACACTATTCTATAAACTAAAGTAGTGAGTGTTTGTCCAGTGCTTCAGTCCGGGTGGTGAGAGCTTCAGAGACATGACAGAGAGGGGAAATGACCGAGTGCTGCTCCAGACCACAGAGCTGTGGTTCACGTCCAGGCTCCGAGCTCCAGGCCCAAACAGCTGATCTCTGATCAGAGGAAGGGAAACCAAAGCAGCACTTTCTGTAACATTTTGTGCACTTTTGTTTTCTCGAGAAGACGAGTTATGGCCACAGAGAAAAAATGTGGGAGGTCAAATTGTCAAATGATTTAACCACATTAAGACGATGGGTTTAGATTTAAGAGGATGGAAACACTGCAGCAGCTTTTTATTACTTTCACTCCTACATGTTTGGAGAAGTGCTTCCAAGTCTTCCAGAGTAGAAGTTTGTTATTGTATTATACAAGAAACTTAAAATATGAAAATAGGATCTAAAACTTGTTCACAAATGTGTTTCTATCCGTGTGAGTGAGAATGAATGTTGCCCAGGTGTCTTGAAGAAACCCACCACCTGATGTTGAAGGAGACATTGTCAGGTGGATAATCTTATTTAGAGTTATTACTTTAAAATGTTTACATGCTCCGGTGTTCAGAAAACACATGGCTCTGGATTCTCCTGCTCTGTAAGGGGGCGTGTCACGTGACTCGATGATGTCTTCACCTCAGACTTTGGGCTTTTTAACTTTGCAGAACTTTTACACTCACAGAAAAAAAAACTGAATAACATCACGTGTTCTTTACATGTTATCACTCGTCTCAGTGTTGTGTTGTTGGTCATGACTGTAAGTCAACACCTTCCACACAACACGTCACAGCACCAGCACGAGATCCAGAGCAGAGACTGAATCCTGACATCCAACCACTGACCCTTATTTTGTTCAACTTCTCGTACATACTTTCCGAGGGTGAGCGTAATATCTAATAATGTAATTTTAAAAGAACATGCATGTTATATTCCTGCTCGGGGTCGTTATCTGGCAGCCACTCGTGGAATGTGTGTGACCTCTCGGAGGACCTCAACCCCCACGTCGGGATCCATGATCTAAAGAGAACAGTGGGGGGGGGGGGAGGAAGCAGAACTCTGCTAACTGCATCATCATTATCATCATCTGTAGAAATTAAAATAATTTCTCTCGGGGCGTTGAGAGGAGGAACAGATCATCCAGACATAATGCAGCCATCCTTCCACGAGCACCATCATTACCACCAAGAGGAGGACTACTCCCAGTATCCAGACTTCGGCACCAGGGCGCTCTCGCCCCTGCTATGAATTTGAAACGTGCATAATGAAAGTGGCAATGTTTCGTCTGTGTTTATAGTCAAGTGCTCGATGGGCGTGCTGCGATGAGCCGTCTCTGATGATCACAAATGAAACCAGCGCTCGTTATGATGAGTGTTGATCATCAGTCGCTGCTCTTTGTTTTCTCGTTTCCTGCTCATAACGATCAGAGTCTCCCAGGGACGGGCTCTCACATGCGGGGCAGAGCGGCCCGGGGGCTCGGCCCTCCATATGGAAGACATATGCACCCGGCTATCTGCTGGTGTGGAGACAGCCTGCCTCTCTGCCCGTCCCCCATCGTGTAATTAGTAGCTTCCCTTGTCAGGAACGAGCTCTGCTGTTTATCTTTGTCGAAGCCCGTCCATTAAATCATTATTAGCGGGCTAACTGCTTCAGGAGGAGTTTGCTGCCTGTTCGCTGACTTATGACCAAATATCGTCCTCGTCTGTCCTGTCCTGTAATTGATGGCTCTGGTTAAACGCCGGTCGATCCGTAAAGAGCAGTTTCTGCACTGCGGTTGATGTCGGCCCGGACATGTTGGAAATATGAGCTGGAGGAGGCGGTGAGTCAGTGGAGGACACACAAAGTCCTCAGAGCTGATTCATCCATGTGATGTTACTCATGTTCACCACAAATTACTTTCTAGGACATTAATATGAGGTTCTCCTGAGGCCTCTTTTATTGTCTTAATTTTTTATTGCTGTTATGAGAAATATGAACTATTCGAACCCCCTCTTCATTTACAGGGTCACATGTTTGTATTTTAAACCATCAAAATCACGGATTTCCAGGAAACAAGCTCGAGGACAGGATAAAGGATAGTTTTTTATCACTTTGTGAAATATTCACTAATTTCCTAAAGAACAATTCATGGATCTTGGTCGGACAGGGTTCATCCTCAAGGAGCAGGAAACAAAAGATAAAGATATTTGTTGTGTGCAGCTGGTGAGAAGATCAGGCAGCCGTTTGGAATGTAAATAACATACAGCTGATCATCCTCTGGAGACAATGACTGTGTCCTGGATGCACGTGGACATTTTGAGGTGCGTCAAAGAAGTGGTCACAAGGATCCTCCTCTGGGGACCATGACTATTCGCAGCTGCACCACACACACTGACAGACGGTTAAAAATAGTTTGACACCTAGAATTCATTATCCTCTTTTCCACAAGGGTTTGTTTTCTCACCTGATTTGAAGAGAACTGTGTGTGATGATAAACTCTGCAACTGAACTTCTGATATAAATGTGAAATATGAAAACCTCCTCTCGCAGTTTGAAGTCAAACCTGCAGAGGACTCACAGGGAAACGTCTGTCTTCACCAGCCCTGTGTGTGTGTGTGTTGTTTGTGAAAGAGTGTGTCCCTCTATAGTCCCAATTTGCCAGTAAGTCTGGCTCTGTGGGCAGCATGCAGTGATGCATGCTGGGAGCCTGAGGCATGGAGATATTAATTAGTTCAGAGGAAACAATAGATGATTGACGAACAGAGAGCAGACCAAAATAAGCTTTTTACCAAACAGGCTCATTTTCGCTTCGAACTTAATGAAATGTGTGATGGAAATTCATCTTGAGATTTGAAATAAGGAAATCCTGAGTTGCTTTTGAGGTTTTATTATTATAAGCTCTGCAGAGATTATACAACAAGCACACATGCTCAAAATGGAACAACTGGCCGCAACTTATACAAAGAGGCGTTACATAACACATAATATGAAAAAAGACGACATGCCAGAACTAATACAATGAGGTGCTTCAAAAAAACACAATAAGAAAAAAGATATGAAATCCTCTGTGTCCGTCCGCTGTAGCAAACTCCCTGTTTGCCGAGGCCACAGTAGTGAGACACCTGGTCAGTTGAATGTCCTCCACACTTCCCCCTTTGATCATCAATAAAAATATGATCACTAACGAAAAATAATCAAGGAACATAATCAACATCAATAACAAATCATACTTTGCGTACAGACAGAGTCACTGGCGATGAGGCACTGCTGTTTTTGTGGAAAGGAAAAAAATAATTATTTTCCTGTTATTGAGCAAAAACAGGAAACAAAGGTCAAACAACAGTCATGTCATTAACCATTATTAAAATTCAACATACTGTAATGATTGGTAAAAGTAACTCATATTAAAATGTAATAACACGTTAAATGTCAACATATAGGATATCTAAGGTTGAAAATATCCAGTAAAAATTCATGCTAGGAAGTGAATTCATAAGTCAATAAAACAATCAAATTTCATTTGTATAGACAATTCACAAATCACAATATGTCTCATAGGCCTTTGACATGTTGTGACATCTTCTGCCCTTAACCCTCATAAAGCATAAGGAAGAAAACTACTAAAAAACTTAAAAAAACTTGATCCCTCACCCAGGACGGACAGAAGTGGTATGTATATAATATTAAGTATGTACAAACTTCATAAAGTAACTCACATCAACCTTACAAATATACAGAGATTTAAATTAAGCATGGCCTCTTAAGAAGTGGTCCCCCCAGGTGTGCCACATCCCTGCTGATCACCAGGGTCTGACTCCGCCCACAGGAGCCTGACACACAAACACAGCAGACAACTCCAGGGTTGTCACATGATTCATAATGTGATTAATAAAAATCCAGTAAAACAAGCGTCAGTCAGTCGATGCAGTGCAGTAAGTGTCCTGTGACAGAAGGTAACTTTATTTAACTCCGTTAGGGTTGAAGCATGGCAGCCATCTTGGATTCACAGAGGCAGTAAGAACATGTGACCAAAACATCGACTCCTCGTCCAATAAATAACTTGGTTGGAGACTCTTGATGGAAATAGATCAGACATTTAGAGATCTGATGTTTATGAGTGTGGATTTGTTGCAGCCTGATTGAATCTAAGGGAGTGTTGGGTGTAGTTGGAGGTATGAGCGCTACTTTACTAGTTTTACATGAACACAAACAATGCTAGCATATTAGTAAACGAGACCGATGAAGGACACAACCCCTCGTTTTCCATTTGTTTGACACTCTACACCAGGTTCCTCTAATGCTCCTCCTACTTCCTTTTCCTTTTCATCGTCGTCGTTGATTCCTGCGAGCAGTGAGTTGAAAGTCGATTTACGAGCCCACTGAAAACCTCAAAGGTCTCTGCAGGGTGCAGGCGGAGGGACCGAGCCCACGCTCCGCCCTGATGAGGTGAGAGCCGCTCCCGTGAGGCTGCGTAACGAGCGAAGCTGCGATTTCCGCCCATTAAAACCGAAACCCCCGGGTTCGCCCCGGCCGTCGTTAAGAGGCAGCTGCGTCTGCGGGGGTCAGCGCTGACACGGGACCCTGATAGCGTGTCTCCAGCTAATTGTGAGAACACTCATTATGTCTGATAAAGAAGAACATAAATCACAAGGAGAGGCCTGACCCGCGGCTGGCCCCGGACGCTTGGCACGGGGAACTCTCAGGGGCCGACTCCGAACAGCAAAGATCTCATTACGTCGTCGTCTTGACAAAGCGCCAGCAGCATCTCTGATCGCACAGGGGAGACCTGCTTCATACACACTGCCTCTGTTCTGTGTGGCCGGGCAAATGCAACCTGAGACTGACACCAGATCTGATGCTGTTGGCTGGAAGTCCTGCTGAAGAGACGCCTGTAATCCAGACCAACATCCAGAGCTGAAAACACTGTTTTACATTAGAAGTGGTTTCTGGACACAAGAGGAAAACTGGAGCGCCTCAGAACTGGGCTGGTTACTCGTCCTCTTGAGCACTGACCCTGAATCAGGTGCAGCTTCATTGACCCTGTTGCTTCTTCCCATTTGTCCAGCCTGGTGTGACAGCTGTCAATCAAAGACTGGTGCCGACACACAATGTATATGTTGTGGGAGAATAAGAAATCCTGGATCTGCCTCCTGATCTGGATCCACACCCAAATGGAAAGAGTTCTTTCCTGACACATCCTGCTTCCTTCCACCAAGTCTCCTGGTGACCCCTCCAGTCGTTGTTTTGTGATCCTGCTGACGAACGTCAAACAGCCCCTGTGGCGGAGGTGACGATAGATCCGCTCACTCCTGGTTCTCACGCCTTCAGGGCCGGGTCACAGCACAGAGAACGTAGCAGTGTTTGACTTTCTGTGATATCGTGACTGAAAATCAAAACTCGCCTCCACAGCTCAGCCCGACTTCCTCCGACACAGACCCAACATTTCACTTTTCACCGGCTTCACCCCCCCCCCCCGTGGGCACGAGAAAACAAAGAAACGGGTTAAAATGTGGAAACTGATATTTGGTTGTGTTTTTGAACGTTTCTCTTTTGACCCGTGTCCACGTCGTCTGTCCGTCCTCCGTCCAGCTGCAGCTGCTCCACAGACAGATGCTTTCAGTGGGAGGGGGATTTTTGTTACCGCAGTCATTCACTGGTTCCTGATTTAAAATAAGATGTTGATAGAAAACTGTAAATATAAATTTTAGATGCAACGCAAAAAAAAAGTAGTTGTACAAAGTATTTTTACAGGAGTATTTGTTTATTTTCTTTGTGTCCTTTTTCTACATTTATACTTCACCTTTGATCCATCATTCCTTTTTCATCTATCTCTTCACCACAGTTTTATAACATAGACATATTTAGTTTCTTTCACATTTTCTAAAAGATGGACCTCTGCTTTTCCTCCTTCCTCTTTCCATCTTTCTTTTAAACCTCGTATCTGTCCTTTCTGTCTCGTTTCACTTTATTTCAAACAATACTTCCCCTTTACATTTCTTTCTGCAAATGCTTTTATTGTCATTTGTTTATGTCCCATCCCTTCTTTATCTCTTTGTTTGCTTGTCTCCTTTTCTTCCTTCACTCATTTCTTGTTTCCTTGATCCCTACATTATTTCCTTCTTTTCTTTCCTACGTCTGATTTAAAAGCAAATAAACCTTTAATCTCTATTAATTACATATATACTGTATAATTTATATATATTTTATAATCAGTGTTTGAATCATTCAAGCCTTTATTATAAATCAATCTTTACATCAATGTATGTTACTTGTAAGTAAAGGTACGTGATTTCTTCCTCAGATATTCTCCAAGGTAAACCTGATGTTTAATTGAAGTGGGCGTTGACAGAGTTCAGCAGGAAGGAAGTGTTTGACCTTTGACCCTTCCTGCACACCACCAGAGGGTCGACAGCACTTTCCCTCCTGAGGAGAACGCCTGTACGTTACTGCAGGACGATGACACGTGCTGTTACTCCAACTAATTCTCTCCCCGACACGTTGGAAGCCAAGACAAATCTCACTTCCTCTCCCTCCGCATGAGTTTGGTTAATCAACCGGGGGTGTGACAGCGGCGAGTTGAGCATCTTGCTGCAGCGGTGTACGGCTGAGAATTCTCAGACTTGACGTGAGATGTGTCCACCGCTCCAGACGGAATGAAAGTAAACACCGGCAATAAACGTTTCCATAACATTCCAGCGCTGTGAGAATCGAGGCGCAGCCACATCTGCACAGCGCTCCCCTCCTCGCTCCACCTCTGGCTGAGCCAAAGTCATTTCCAGTATTTAGCTGCTTTTCAAAACGCAGTGACTTGTGCTTATTTTATTGAGAGAGAGAGAGAGAGAGAGAGAGAGAGAGAGAGAGAGCTGACCCTGAGAAATCTTTGTTCTCCTTCACTCTTCTCAGGCCTAGAATATATGAGACAAAGGTTCACATGTCTCAGTTCATTTTGACAAACAGCCTCTGAGGAGCAGTAAAGTAATCAGACAGCTCATTCCTCCGCCAACAGCCCTTTTAAATTCAATCAATCTGCACCAAATTTTGCACACTCATACATATCAGACCCTTGAACATGCATGATTCAATTTGATCAGGATCCATGAATTATAACCGGGGAAATCAAATGAATAATCAAACGAAAAGCAGGTCGGTGCTCGGGCCCTAATATCCTTCTAGATGTATAGATATTTAAAGAAGAGGCCCCTCTGATCTGTATTCAATGATTTACTTTTGTTTCATATGTAATCCTGAAAACTATTGTCGTTCTTCCGTGATTCCAGAAATGACTCACTCGGAACAAACATTGATCTTGCAGAGAATATGAAAGATATTCTGGAAGACATCTTACAAACCCTTGGGCTGGAGACATCTGATGACATCTGACGCGCAAACCAAATGTTTCTTCATTTTTCAATTATACTTATTTATTTGTCGACCCTTGCAAATTAGACTGATATAAACCCATCAGTACAAACTTTGTGATTATGAATTGTGAACATCGTAGTACATCGGCATATTACCCTACTTTGATGGATTTATTTTCCAAGAAAACACCAACAACCTTAAAACCGACCTCAAAATCACTTGGGAAAGGAAGTTAAGGCAGACATGGTTACTTTAGCCGAGATCTCCTTCCAGGAATTGCAGGCCATCTGTACGTCCTTGTATTCCGTCAATGGCGGGGTATACAAGTGGTCATTCTTTCGGATCTCTTCTGCCAAATGCTCTTCTATTTGATCCATATTCGTTCTCCTGAATCTTCCGTGGTTTCTGCCGGTATTATGGGGTCATGAAGTCAGAAATGTGCCTCCGGAAAGGATGTAGTTGGCAGAGCAATCACAGCCTTGCGGGCTGCGTGAAGCTTGCGTAGCTTTTTCGTTACAAAAGTTGGGTAACGCACGTCAGAAGGTGTTCGCACGCGCGGGCCTTAAGTATATTTAATTTTTTTTCTAAACTTAATTTCAAATACAAGTTGATAGATGTGAGAGGAAACTGAAGCACTCAGAGTAAACCCACACAACCCTCACATCGTGGTCATAAGAGCTAGAGAGGCCCTTGAGACTCTCAAGAGAGAGTGAGAAGGAGAGAGAGAGAGATGTTTCGCTCATTCCTAGAAGAACTTGCAGACGGCCCCCCTGGACAGCTGACGTTTCAAAGAGCTGGCGATGCACTGCTCCACCTCGGGCTCCTTCATACGCATGGCGACCAGCAGCAGCTCAGGACAGCTCCACTTCTTGGATAGGTCCTTGAAAACGGTTCTGTAAAGCTTTGTAATATTTTTGGTGGTGAGAACCAAGTCGAAGTCTCCCAACTCCGTCAATGTGTTGGTGAAGAGATTTTCAATTATCTCCACTACACTCGAACTCGTTATTGCCACTTTGGTCTTGGTGTGCGTCTTGGTGACGATCTGGTTCACGAGTACACGGACGTACATGTTCTTCTGGAGGTCTGTCAGCTCGTTTGCTCTCCTCTTCCTGATCTTGTCCTTCTTCTTGTCCTTCTTGTTCTTCTTCTCCGGTTCACTGACCTCTGGGATCTCAGATGTTACTCGTGAGCTTCTACAAGCCGCCATCACCCTGTTGGTGTGGCTGTCGACCTGCTTGTTCACAAACCAGCTCATGATGGACAGGAAATAGGAAACCTTCTTCAGTATGTCTGAGTACAGTTCGGTATTTGACTCAGGAACAACCAATGGGCAATCTGGATCGATTGTCTGATTGGTGACGTACATGTAGAGGAGACCGGCGATTTCTTTAGTGAACAGAAGAACTCTGTCAGGTGGAAAGTTGTTCACCTTCTCAAACACACAAGTCTCGTCTTCAGCTGTCAGCCTCACCTCCGTCTGGAGCAGAGCGTAAATGTCCTCCATCAACAGATCGATTGACTTCCTGCTCTTGACTTTTGGTTTCTTTTTGAAACATCTCTTGATCTGTGTCAACATTTTGAAAACCCATGCTGTGGCAAATGTCTTTGCAAAAATGTTCTTGATCTTCCTCCTTTTTCCTGTGCTGCTCTTCTTGGAGCTCTTTCTCTTTTCGGAGTTGAGGCTGTTACTTTCAGCTGTTGCAATTTCAATGCTTGCCTCAATGGCCGGCTTAGTAATGGCCTCTGCAGCATTTATGATCTCCACAGAATCATTCTGCTGGATGTTCTCAATGTCTAAGATCTCATCAAAAATGGTCTCTGTGATGTCAGTCACCTCCTTCACGATGACCTCCTCCACACTGAGGATGCTGCTGGCTCTGCAGCTACCCATTGAGTAACTTGTTGTCTCAATTGTTGATGTTGAGGAGATCTCACTCCTGAAGCTCTCTGCAGGGTTCTGCTCCTGTGAGGGAGTCGTCCTGCTTCGCCTTTGTCGCAGTTTGCCCCCGTACAGGCGTTTGATGTTGGAAGCGAATACCTTGAACATGTTGCTGATGATGTAGATCATCTGGTGCAGCTTGCCTGGGTCTGTGACACGGGTCAGTAGAAGCTCCTCAGGGGGAACACTGATGGGACTATTACTCAGGCTGGAGTTGATGGTGTCCGTCACCTCCTCCACAACCAGGTCTGTGAGATCAGCCAAATTCACAGACTCCAGTTTGCCGCCAGGTGCAAAACTCGCCCTGATTGTGTCGCCCAGACAGGTCCGAACATCCTCCTGAGTTATAGTTGAGAAGGAATCTTCCTGACTCTTCAGCAGAGCTGCTGAAACAGTCGCTAAAATGTCAAGAAAAAGCTCTGCCAGCAGAACCTTTGTGTTGTTGTCGGGTTCGCCTCGCTTTAACAGGTCCCACTCCTCTGAAGTGGTTCTGGTAAAGAAGTTCTCAATGAGCGGGCGAATGGTCTCCATTTTGATATCAGGTTGAATATCTGACTGGGTGATTGCTTCCATTGCTTTTTTTAGACTCAATCGCTTAGAGGTAGGCTGTGGATATGACTTCTATTTGTTTAGGGACGCAAGTGGTGAACTACTTGTATCTATAACACAACCTCTTCTGTTCAACACTTGTTGACAGGTGTCATCCAACAAGGGAGCATTATACATAAGCCTATAAAGAAATCTTGAAAGACAGAAATCTTCAAAGAGAAAAGGCTTCAAAGGCAAGTGTTATCAATCAAAGAAGTTCTTTAATGGTAAATAGGGAGATCAAGGGCATGTAAGGCAACTAGGAGTTTATTGGTCAATGCACTACACAGACCTAACACGGACCAAATTTGGATTTTAGAATCGTTGGATGTGCCACGGTTAGATGTGATAGGAGGTCAGGAGAACATGTGTGGGAGATGTTTGGGACATGATGAGGAGCAGGAGGGGAATCAACTCCTGCCTCTGCTCCTCCGGTCGAGGTGGTGAAGAGTCTTTGAATCTTTGGAGGAAACAGTTGATGATGAGTTACTAGACAAATCTTCAGGTGCATTCTGAAGGTAAACATCCAACAGCAAAGGTTCCTTGTCCATGTTGGGAGAGTGAAGGGACAGAGAGGGAGTGGAAGAGATCCTGGTGATGAGAGCCGCTTGTGGAGTATTTTATTATCTACCAGGTGATCACGTGATCTGGTGATTATCTGTCACGTCATATATATATATTTATTGTCTTCATAAACAGGTGATGGGTAAAGAAATCCAACACAAGTATGTAATCACCACAACACAAGTGCACTGGACATGAAAACAATTATGTTGAATTTTGTCATGTAATTGGTGATGAAACTTGCAGATTGGACGATGACTGGTCAAATGAACACGTCAGGTGGAGTTTGATGACAAATCCCAAAGAGCAGTTCAAATGAAATATTCTATGATTAAATAGTTTGGAGGAGCGATGCAAAGAAACAACACAAAGCAGCCAAATGGTCAGACTGAAACAAAATAATTTAAGTGCAGTTACATGTTTCATTTGTAATAATTGGCTGTCTCCCAGCGACCCCTCTGGCCCTGGGAGTGGTGCCTCTTAGTGGCACATGCTTGACTAATGGGCCGCGGTTATTCATCCATCAAACGCTGTGAGCAGGCGTCAGCAAGCCACCGAGCACAGTCCTGATCCCCACGCACGGTTAGTGCCACATGGGAAACAGAACCAGGTGTCACCTCACTGTAAAGCTATGCTAATTAGCCCCGGCAATAAAAACATCCAAGATAATTAAGAGCTAAAAAAGGCATGTAAAAGGAAGGAATGTCAAAATGTCCAAAGAGGGAACTCAAACTGCGACTCACAAAAGAAGGAATGTCGAAGACCAAACACCAGCTGAGGGTGAACATGCTCCGGTGTGTCTGCAGGGCTTTGTGGGTTTTATCTTGTGTGTATGTGTGTGTGTGTGTGTGTGCACGTTAAGGGGTTTGTGTACAAGGCCACAATGTCTGAGTAAACCCAACCTCTTCCACAGGTCATCTGAGAGGTTTTTATTTGATATTTCCAACAACTTTCTGCAAAAGTTGTCTAGAGCCACTTAATGCTCAACTTGTAGAATTAATAAATTGATCAATCTCCATGAAAACAAATCTAAATATCTAGTAATGTTTACTTAACTAGGCCATCGGCATTTGTTTGTTTGTCTAGTAAAGTTCCAAGTCTATTTAAAGGTTAAAAGTGTGGTTATGATCAAATTGTATGTAAACAGGTATACAGATACATTTGTAAATGTAATAAACTCAATAATTTTATTGTTTATTTAAACATTTTCCAGGGAAATCTATAGATTTTGACCTGCGGTTGTCATTGGATCATGAAGGTAGAAGGATTCCTACTCTCGGGACCATGATTGTCACAATATGGTAATATTGGAACTATTTCTGGACCACCTGTTACGATGCTGGCAAAATGTCCACAATCTTTCTTCTTAAACCGAAAACCTGTCTCTATAGCTCAGACTCTGAATACTTATATTTATAACAAGACTTTTCACTTCACTTAAATCCCCAGGGTATGAGGCATATTTAGCGTATCTCCATTTTAAGAATTATCTAGAGATCCTCTTTCCACAACATCTGGAGCATCAGACGCGTGTGGCTCTGTTTCATACAGGTCATGATGATGAGGTGTGTCCTCAGGTTCGTTTTTTTACTCCACAGAAGTTCTGACAGGAGAGTTTCGGTCTCTTAGGTTATCACGTTGTAAACAGTGAGCAGCTGTAGGAGCGAAGACACTTCCTGAACAAAACGAAACGCAGCTGCGTCGATGTGAGGCAGTAAACCGGACTGTGAAGAAGTAAAACAGGAAGAGCTTCTAGATTCCAGCACATCTGGCTGTTGGTCTAGGTATTTATATGAAAGTCGGGTAAAGGAGTGAAAACACCAGGCTGCCATTCTGCCTGAAAGTCTTTAACACAACAAGTTCTCAAAGCTAAACAGCCACATCAATAGCTGGGTCCAAATCTGCACAAATGTGATTGGTCAAAACCAGCGGGTCAGTACTTTGTCGGAGTCCTGGTCCTTCCTGGTCTTATCACTGACATCTACAGACACTTCACCAGGCAGGCAAATATTTAAACACGGCCGACAAACAGTTTATATCCTGGTCTGCATCAGAGAGACGCTGGTACTTCAGCTCAGACTCATTCCTCACTTCCACCGCTGCCTTTAACAATAACATCTGCTGAAATTCAGACGGAGTCCCGGCCCCAGTTTGAGCCTGGACGACTTAACACAAGTATGTTTGTACGTTCCCACAGAAGAAGGAACATGTGAGCTGTTGACCTCTTCACAAGTAAGAGGTCAACATCTCCATCATGAATGTCCTTATAAAGCTGCTGGGACAAGCTGCTGGGACAAGCTGCTGGGACAAGCTGCTGGGACAAGCTGCTGGGACAAGCTGCTGAGACAAGCTGCTGGGACAAGCTGCTGAGACAATCTGCTGGGACAAGCTGCTGGGACAAGCCGCTGGGACAAGCTGCTGGGACAAGCTGCTGAGACAATCTGCTGGGACAAGCTGCTGGGACAAGCTGCTGGGACAAGCTGCTGGGACAAGCTGCTGAGACAAGCTGCTGGGACAAGGACGATTCCAGGATCTTTCTCCAGGAACTCTTTGCTGGTGTCATTGTGGTGTTCCACCCGTACATGCACTCGACCAATCAGTAGTCACACTCAGCTGTCAATCATGACGGTTCACCTCGATTTTATATCATCAAATAACCAATCAGAACAGAGCTTCATCAGAAACTGGAACAAACATCAGTGTGATATCTGAAAATGCCAGAAACCATTTTAGAGAACATCAGATTTGTATGTTGTGTTTGTTTGGCTGGTGTCCTATCTGCTAACATGGAGGAGGCAGGCTTTATGACCTTATACATCAGCCAGCCACCAGGGGGCGATCCAGGTGATATGGCCATCATGGCATCTTTATACAGTCTGTGAGACAGACAGCCTCCAGTTGGACGGACAAGACTTCAATAAGTTTGTACATGAAAAGTTTCAAACGCTCCAAGCTAATGATTTGTGACATGTTCTAAAATAAAAAAAACAAAAGCTCAGTTTTTCATTGCTCGCACTTTTATTGTGTTTTCAGTCACAAAGCGACTGAACCACTTCAGAATCAAAGATTCTCTCTGAGGGCGGAAGCTGCTGCGTTTCAACTGTCTTCAAGAAAAAGGGTTTTATTATTTACCTCAGTTACGATCGGATGCTCCAGATTCGATTTCCAGATCTGCTCCTGTTACCTCGTAACACTTTGCACACTAACTCTGCCCGGGAGGAGCGACAGGTTGTGTGTGTGTGTGTGTGTGTGAGAGTGAGAATGTGTGTGTGTGTGTGTTGTTGAGCTGCCCTGTTTCTGAGCTGGCTCCTGGGAGCTCAAACAGTGACATTGTTGTGAAGTGTGTGTCTCAATACAGTAACAGTAAGTGTGTGTATGTGTGTGTGTGTGTGTGTGTGTGTGTTTGTGTGTGTTTGTGTGTGTGTGTGTGTCTCTCGAGGCCCCGGGCTGGGAGAACACCTGCCTCTGTGGTGCCTGCAGCTCCGTGGTTTTCCCGTGTGTTTTCAGCTTCATGTTGTTGTGTAACAGTTACTGAAACACACACTCACTACCGCTCACTACTACTCACACGTCCGACCGGGTTATGAGTTATTCAGCTGATGCTGTGAACATGAACATTAAACATCTGCAGAAACGTATTTATTTGCATATCGAGTTTCCTCTCCGTCAATAAATGTCCTGGTGCTGTTATTGCTGCTGCCTTCAAGTGGGATTTTATTTAATGAGATCACGAGGAGTCGGTTTCAACAACACAACAGCAGTCTGGACTGAGAGGTTCATGATGTGAGTGAATGACTGAACTGATCCTGGTGAACTGGTTCAGCTCGGAAGAGAAAGGGTCCCATTGATTCTGGCTGAGTCACCTTTCGATCAATGTGTTGCTTTTGTTGGAATGAATAACAAACACATTTCATCTGCATCTCCCGACATGAAGAGTCTTTCACTTGAATCTGCATCTTTCAGGTCGGATGTATGTTTTTAAAAAGGCCGATCAGAGCGAGATCCAGTGACGGTTAAGATCCTGATTAAATATTTTCTTTATATTTTCCCAGTGTTAATTCTTTATTTATCTAACATCACAGTAATTACTTACATCCAAATCATGGTCTCTTATCTGCAGGAGCGTTGGAGCCAAAACAAATGAGAAGAAGAAGATCTGTATTTTGTTTTCCCTTTTAAGAATAAAGTCAAACTTTTAAGATGATTCAAACTACTGATGTCTGAACAAGGCCTTGTGAAGATGAACTGGTGAACTCCTTCTTCAGAATCAGTTTTAGTGACGATGCAATTATTTCTTTTTTGAGAAATCCACGGTGTCATCATTTGTGTTTGAGGAAACTGGGCCGATAACTGTTCAGTGTCTGTTCAAAGAAGGAAAACCACACACAGTGGGAAAGATGGAAAGAACCATTGTAGAGAGGAAATATTCATTACCAGACGGGATGCTCCACACTGGGCCGTTTTGCCAATATTGATTCTCTCTCCTCAGGTGTGGGTTTCACTGTTCACTCATGTATTTGTCTGAATATTAGACTCGGCCCGCTGCAGCAGCCTTGAGTCAATCACAGCTCGACCCAGTGTTTTCTCTGGCTCTCTCCTTTCAGGGAGCCCATTCAGCTCGGAGCAATGAATATGTTCTATTCCACTCAGTCTTTATTTTTAGGTTTGAGTAGACTTACAGATGGCCTACATAAAACTGAATAGGGCTCCATTTTAACAGCAGGGCAGAGAATTGGCCGGCGAGCCATTGTGCGGTCTCTATTATGGGAAAACGGGGGAGTTGGGTAATACTGCCTTTCCGCTGTACCACACGCACGCAGCCAAGATGATTTTTTAGAGATGATTTCTGAAATGGGCTCGTCCTCCGGGTTGGCTGCGGTCGAAGGTGACCCGGTGCGATTCTTTGGCTGCTGATATTAATATCTCATCTCCCTCAAACACTATTCATCAGACGACCGATTCCATCTGCCTTCAGGGGAATCAAAGACGAGTGGAATGAAAGTTTGGAGATGTCCCTGTGAGATTAAATTAACACCAGACGCTGTTAAGATCAACAGGACGAGGAAATGAATCAGAGGAATGAAGGATTATGAAATAGAAGGTGTCAAACCTTTAACTTCTTACGTTTCCCTTGAACTGTGATTCTTTTATTTGATACCTGAAAGAGCGATCAGTCATTCAAAGCTTTAATAACACAGGACCAGATCCAATGATTATCTTTCATGACGGCCACGGGCTCTAATTAGTCAATTAAGCCACTTTCACACATGACCTGCAGGTAAAGTCTGAAGAATCAGGTCCAGACTTTACTCACAGTTTTCTTTTCACACATGAACAACACAGCGGGAGGTTTTCTTCAAATCCTTTCACATGATTCCGGTGAGAGGTGGAGCAGCCGCGGACAGGAAGTGACCTCTTAACTCTGCTGCAGAGGTCGTTTGATTTCACAGAGATTCACTTAAAGGGGAGGCCGGGCTTGTGTCTGGATGCCCAGCACATGTCCGCTGAGGCCGGTGTCGAACCCACAGGTTTAATTCATTTACTGCAATTCTCCTGAGTGGCTGTGGCACAGGAGGGAGAGCGGGTCGTCCACTAACCGATGCCAAAGAATCCTCCTCGAACCACAGCACATGAAATAAACTACTCCAAGTAAATCTGTGAAGTCAGAAAAGCTGAAGGACAAACTCAGGGAAACTGTTCACGTGAGAAAGTGTTATATATAAAGGAGCTCAGTAAAAAACAGACAAAGGCGTCCACAGGATTTTACATGGTGCAGATGTTTGGTGATAGCATCCGGCTCGATAAGCTCCAGATCACCTCCACGCTGTGGGATGGGCTGGAGGTCAAGTCGATTCAATTCTTCCATTCATTCTTAATGGATCAGTGTCATATCAGTGGATTAACGTTTCCCCAGAAGAACCCAGAGGACGAGAAGCAGACGGTGTCCACATAGTTTTGGCCACTCGATGTCTCCACTTCATCTCAGACTCTCTCAGACCGAACAACAGACTCCACTTCCTGTTGTCTGGAGGAGGCAGGTTTCTAGACAGCGGTGTTAATAAAGGTGACGCACCCTGCACCTCCTGCTGAGGCGCCTGCGGAGGGAGGCGCGCTGCAGATGGAGGAGCTGACAGGAAACAGCTTCTACTCTTTTACTGGTTTAAAAGGAAATGATGGTTTCCCCCCGTCCGCTCTCAGGTGGTTTAACTCTCCCATGATGTCACGTCACTGTCCACTGAGGGAAAAACCACAAACTTTAGAAAGGATTACGATTTTTCTTATTTTAAAAGAGGAACAGAAATATCCACGCGGGGTTATAAAACTGTCTCTTTTCTTTGATTCACAGTGAAAGAGCACAGATGAGTTTTTAAGAACACGTCCCTCACGGTAATCTGTGAGAGTCTCACGTTAATCTCTCCAACAGCAGAGCAGACACACTGTGATGCTCTGCAGATTATCCTGCTGCCGTCAACAGGTTCCTGCCTCTGTCCTCCGGGATCGAACAAAAACATCCCTCAGTCCGGAGAACACTGATGAACGCTCTCAGAGAGACGAGGGGAACCATGACTGCACGGTTGCTCCTCGATGAGAGAGAGAGAGAGAGAGAGAGAGAGAGAGAGAGAGAGAGAGAGAGAGAGAGAGAGAGAGAACGGGGAGAGGAAGTGACAGACACTGTTTGACTCCATCAGAGTCAAAACACAGATAAGAGGAGAGCAGTTATCAGTGGGAAGTCCAGTTCTACACATTCCCACCGTGCACCGGCTGTCAACATGGAGGAGACAGCAAACCCAGATGGGCCATATGAAGATGAGCTATTATGAAATAATGATATAACCTGAAATTCTGTAAACTGGACCCAACCGTTTAAAAAGATGCATGTTGGGACCTTATGAAGCAATATTAAATATTCATATTACTGGATTTAAATAATTTAAAATGTTTACGTCACTAGACAGATTTTTGATCCTGACGGAAGGTCCTGATTTTAAACTCTTCTTCAAAGCCTCATTCCTTTTATTTTGATCACATAAGTAAAACAAAATTAATTACAAACTGATCATGATGTGTTATTCCTCTGTTCTGTGGTTACACAAATCATAAGCAATATAACAATGTTCTGTGCTTGTGATGGATGAACATGCAGTTTGAAAGTGTTCACATTAAAGGTTCCTTTTAAAACTGGCTGTACATTTATGTTAATGAGTCAATAAGTGATGATGTCAGCATTTTTCACCGACTTTTCCAAGTTGATGTTCCAACTTGATATGATTCTCATGTGGATTTTCCAAGTTGAAAAATATCTTTTTCTGATTATTCTGTCACCACTTGAACGCACAGGTCAGACAATCGTAAATAAATCAGAGTAACCTATAAATATTCATGCAAAAATCAAATCAAGGATATTAACTACTACTATATTAATACTACAACGTGATAAATACACATGAAAAACAACCAGTTCAGATGTGACCAGTGGATTTGTCCTTGCAGCTGATTCCGTTTATCTTCTACATCCCTGTGAACCAGACGCACTTTTCTTTATCAGTTGTTTTTTTGTCTCTTGGAATCTTCTTGGATGTATTTTTGTTTTGCAGTGTGATGTTTGTGAGACACACAACAGGGACATGTGTGTTTACTTCACCCTGAGCTGGAGACTCCGAAGGACACGTTCTTCAAACAGACAAAATAACGCTGTGGTGGGAATTTGTTTGAATTCCTGAGTTGCTTTGCAGTTTTCCAACCAATCATGAAAGTGTTTGCGTAGAATCATTTAAAACTAGAATTCACTCTGCAGGGCTCATATCTCAACTATTAAATTTAATAAAGCTGAACCAAATTTCACACATTCCCCTTAAATCCATCAGATTTGATCTGTGAATTATTCCTTGTCAGTGAAAATGTAAAATAATCTCACAAGGTTAAAGAGTTCAAATCCTCCATGATGTGTGTGAGTCTAATGAACGACACCATCAGGTTGTCATCACAGAAATTGGAGAACTCTCGGGTATAAAATCAAAGATATTTTATTTTATATATGTGTCTTTTGTGACTCTGTGAACTTTGTGGAGTCCAGAGGAGATAGAAGAAGATTTCCTTCACCACCAGGAGGTCACGACTCCTCCGAGGCAGAGACCTGGATTTCGCTCCTCAGCTGCACCTTCGGTCAAACAGCTTGTTGTTGGAAGGTGGAAAGTCAGAGGAGGAGCAGGAGGAGCCAGACGAGGTGGAGGTGAGGAGGGGAAGCAGGCAGCAGAGGAGCTGAGGAGCACCAGAGCGTGAGAGACGCGGGTTTCTGGGCAGAGCTCCCGACGCGCTGAACATTCCCACAAGATGAATTGAAGCTGTTTCTGTTTCTGTTTTTGTTCAGCCTGTGAATTAACTCCAGATTACAGAGAAACAGCTGCTCACCCTCTACTGGCTGATTATGCAGCGAGTGACAACCAAGACAAACACGTCACGCCTCCTCCATGTTCTTTCCATTTCACAAACTGTCACTCATTAAACACCACGCGTTAATAAAACAACACCAGACACAGGGATTACAACGACAAAGAAATATTTATTAAATCATTTTTGTTGCTTTGCTTATCTTTGTTAGTCATAGCTGCTCCGAACACGTGTATTTACAAAGAAATGGCCTTTTTGTAGAAAAGTCTAGTGAGGGACTGAGCAGGAAACAGACAGAAGAAGAGTCTGGATGAGGAACAGCAGAGGACGGAGCTCGTAGAGGCACAAGGTACAAACACGACCATGTCAACAGAACGGTGCTGTGGCACGGCCCGGTGGCGCTCGGCTGGGGAAACGTCACGTGGTGGAAAGAACTCAAGTTTCCCAAACGCTGCCAGAAGCACTCGTCCCTTCTCGGGATGGAGAGAGGCTTCCGGCCACGTGGAACCGAACCACGTGAAGAACTGTCCTCCTTCTAGCACATGTTCAGAAAAAACGTTGATATCTGACGTGGAGAACACGTTTTCTTTCCTCCACAAACAAACGAGAGATTAGCAAGAGGCCGTTTCGACGTGAACCTCGAAGACGACGGAAAGATGAGCAGAAGCAGATTATTTTTCTTTTTTTAAATAAAGGAGATTCTCCGTTCTTTCTTCTCTTTGATTCGCGATCTCCGCCCGACCACACTGAATGTTTGATATGCACCACACTCGCACTGACACACGTGGCCACAGGGGGGCGCCATTACGATCCTGTATTTTTTTCGCTATTTCATATAAAAGACATATAAAATGAATTAAAGCATTTATTATATCAAACGTTTCAGACTTTTTTTTTTCCTCGCTAAGAACATTAATGTGTCAGATAAAGCGTTCCTTGAAAAGAGGTGTGAAAAAGGGGGAAGTATCTAAACTCGTATGTTACAACAGGCTAATTGCTGGATACACAGTATCCACGAAAACAAACTGATCGGGTTCTGACGTTGTGGCGAAGGACTCCAGTGACTTTTATTTTGAAATGTACGCAGGAGGATAAAAGTTTTTTTTACATTTTTATCCCTCAATTTAAAAATCATTCCCTGATAATCAACATGCTGGAAACAAATAAACTTCATACCCTCAACATGCGTCATTTAATAATCATAAATTGAACGTCATCACCGGAAGTTATTTCCTCTTTCAGCTGAGATTTACTGGTTTTAAAATGATTTCATATTGAGATATGAGATTAAGTCTTTTAAATCTGGAGTGAATATAAGAAATAATACAAAGTTATTGAGAAGCAGTAATATCAGATATTTCTGTGACTATTTGGGATTTTCTTTATATTTTAAAGATTTAATGTTATATTGTGTGATATCTTTTTTTTTAATGTCTGACCCTGATGACATCACAGTGACATCATCAGGGTTCAGGTCTGATCTCGCTGACACGAGAAGTTTTGCTAGTTTTAGGGCCACGGACGAGAGAAACACACATCTCGGAAATAATTTGTATTCTTATAATAATGAATATTTGTTAAATTGATATACATCTTTATTCATATATTATTTTTACTTTGTACGACTTCTTCTTCTAAAATTATTATTATTCCTTTTTTTCTCTTTTACACCTTAATATTCTTTGTTATGGTAAAACTCAACTTTATTCTGATGACATGATTTTAATAAAAGAGAATTCTTAAATCAAAAAGATGATTTAATCTCAGTCTAAGACGTTTCCTCACAGAAGTGGCCCTAAACTGCTGTGCACAGTGAAATGAGCGGGAGCTACGTGTGTGTTGTGTTGTGTTGCAGACGAGCAGGTTGTGTTTGGCAGTGAGTGCATGTGAAGGTAACAGTGCTGCATCTGGTCTTTAAAACAAAAAAGCACAAAGAAGAAGAAGAAGAAGAAGAAGGAGGAGGAGGAGAACATGAGTATCGATCGGAGCAGGAGCAACACGCAGCTCCACGTTTCTCCTCCTCTTCCCCCCCCCCCCCAGTCTCGGGTCTCGGTTTCGCTCCGTCCAGGGGAGAACCGGACACCTCGCTCTGTCTGGCCCATCTCCCCCCCGCTGGTCGATGTTTCATCCCAGAAATAACCGAGGTGGCCCCTGGTGTATCTTCTGTACAGACGCCGCTTTACATGACATCAAAGAAACGCAACCCCCCCCCCCCCCCCCCCACACGCCGCCGTCGCCACATGCTCTACAACCCGCTCCCTGTCCCACGCAAACATCTCCAGCTTCAGGAGACTTGTGCTGCCCCCCCGGAGGAGGAGGAGACGAAACCCCCCTCCGTTAAAAAAAAAACCAAAAGACTAAAATCATCTTTTAAACCTCATGTTAATCACGGACACATCCCTGAACTTTGTAGGAAATTTGCCTCTATATATACAACAGTTGTGTTATGACAGTGATTCACAAAAGCAATAGTGTAATAGTAAAAACGACATTTGTGACATTCATTAATGACAAAAACACAAACATTCTACCACTTCTACACCCTGATGCACATCAGACGGCTCTTTTTTCTTCCTGGACTTGGTTAAAAAAAACAAAAACAAAAACAATTAGAATCCATCGAGAACAATCGACGGGAGCAGATACACAACCTGTTTCTGTGCGATTGTATCAAATGAACGTTGTGTAACGTGAACTAACTGTAATGGATTAAGTGTTGTTTTTTTTTTTATTGCCTTTCTACTTTGTACGAACAGACTAGAACCAGAAAACAGAAAAAAGCACGAGGACTTCACAATAAATAGGAAAATACATTTCGCCTGGCAAAATCACCAAATCCACTTCTACACTCTGTTCAAATAGTTTACTGTACACCCGAGTTGGCTGCTACACTTGAATTATGTGATTTATCAAAAGAAAGAAAAACAAACAAATACATTAATCCATCATTAAATCGCCCCTAAACAACCACTAACAGATGAGTGCTTCTTCAAACTTCTTTTTAATTCTTTCTTTTTTTTTAACTCTCTCCATCGTCTGTTTCTAACCTGAGAGGAAGGTTAAGTCATCAAACGCCTCGGCAGCAGCATCCTCATTGTGTTTCCTCTTCTTTAAAAAAACCTTCTCTCTGATTTGATGTGAGATTTAATCATGTTACATGTTGGGCGGGGGGGGGGGGGGGGAGGGGGGTTCTGAACACACAAATGTCAAACGTCTGTAAACTCTTGATCCTGCTGTGAACTGGGAACTGATTGTGTTTTAATGTGTGTGTGTGTGTGTGTTTGTGTACGTGTGCTTCTCTTGGACACAGATACATGTGTAACATCTGTGAACAGCAGCAAGGCGAACAGGTCAGAGACTCTTTCAGCTCGCGGCGCGACCACCTTCGCACCCGGGAGCCGCAAAGTCCGGAATCGAACTAGTTGGCATTTTCCAAAAAGTCAAAAAACAACAACGGCTTCGGCGTCGAAGTCCCGTCGTCTCTCGTTTCCCCCGAGAGAGACTCAGTGTTTTATTTTAAATTTTTATATTCTTTTTTTGTTTTGTTTTGAAAAGTGCTCCTTCAGGGGAGAGGGGTTGGGGGGTAGGGCGGCCTGTGGTCCAATCAGGACAGTCCATTCCTGGAGAGGGGCGGGGGATGGAGTGGGGGAGGGATGGCGATTCCTCAGACCAGGTGCTATAAGGACAAGATGGCCGCCAGGAGGATGAGGGCGGAGCTGAGAAGGAGCACCGAGGTGGGGCGTCGACCAGCGGAGTTGACGTCCCTCCGGGCCGGCTCCGGAGACTCGTGGCTGATTCCGTCTGAGGAGGGAGAGACGAGCGTTAGCGGAGAGAACAGCTGACGAGTGTGAGCGAGCGCAGGTGAACATCAGCAAGTAGGACGAGGCGGGAGAATCAACCAGCCATACAGGATGATGTAATACAAGTTTTTATACATGTACGAAAATATAAACGAAAATATAAAAACTTTTAAACAAACTTATGACAAAAGGATCATCAGTTTAATAGAGTGATAACGGCTCAGATTCATATGTCACTGTGACATCATCAATTGGTTTGTGAGCTGCTGTTTTGAAGCCTCTGAGCCACGCCCACCCACACCTGCGTCCTTCACCCATTGGACGCTACGAGCTGTCAATCACCTCTCTCAACTCTATACAGAATAAATAGTTTATGAACAGCCGTAGTTCTTATCTACAGCTCAATGAAACACTGACTTATCCTGGTTCTTGTTTTAACAAACTATTCTTCATCATTATCTTTATGAACTTGTGACATTTTTAGCAGCTTAGAAGCTTTAAGTGTCGTTCTGCTTTTAATTTACTTCTTCAATTCTTAAACCTCGGCTTCAAACCAGTCGGCCATAATGAAGTAATGAAAAGAAAACAAGAGAAAATTCAAAAGGAAATGAAAAAAAAGAAATGATGGGACACACACGCACACAGACACACACACACACTCACACACACACACTTATCACATTATCTTGCCACCCACCTCTGGGTTCCAGTGAGTTGTGGTTGTTGTCGTCGAACTCGACTCCTTCCTGAACGCTCCCGGAGTTTTTCACACAATTGTCTGTGGGCAACAAAGAGCAGATGTGAAGATTAGTGGAACGTCCTCACGTGCACGGCGGCTGGAGAAGTGCACGGAGCAGACACAACAGCCTGGGACTCACTCTGAGGCCGGACGAAGACTTTGAGTCGAAGGCAGCTCCTCCTCCCCTTGTCGTCGGTGATGGAGGCTGTGGAGAAACGGGAGGGCCACACGTTACACTCTGTCATTTCAAATCCCCCGACCGTGATCTAATCTGCGGCTGCGTCGTTAAACAGGGAAATGAATGGAACCATTTTATTCTCAAACAATGAAATCCTGACTCTGACGCTGTCGGATACAAAACTTTAAGATTTGAAACAAAGCAACAAACAAAAGACTTCACTTCCACATTTTCAAACACAAACAATACAAATAAAACAGCTTTTAAATGCACTTTATAAACCAAAGAGACAAAGTGTGGCTCCAGTTTGAAGAGTTTCCCAGTCGCACTCGACATTCTCCCTCTTCACCTGAGAACCCTCCACTCAGAAACCTACCTTCACTCAGACTCAGAATCTGAAGGTCGATTGTTTCTTCATCACTTCAGGTCTTTAACGACAGTCTGAAGGGCTCGGCTCCACTTCCCTCGCGTCCCCGTGTAAAAGCCTTTATGCTCCGTGTGATTTACAACATGAAGACGCTCAATGTCACCCTCACATGTCCTGAGTCTAAAGTGGCCACAGGCAGATGTTCTGCTCAGCTGCAGAACCTCGTTCTCTCTGTTTCTTAATTTATTTTTGAGTTGTTGTTGTGATTGTTCTGCAGATCTAACAGAACTAATTGGTTTCGGAGTGGAGCTGGGGACCATGAGAGACGAGGACGTCTCCAGCTGGGACCAAGGACTCGGCTCCTGTCTTCACTTTAGAACATTTTGATGTTTCTTCTGGTCTTTCTCTACCTCTTCTTCTCTTGTGCACTGATACTCTGACCTCTCCTGCCGCCAGCCGAGCCTCTCACACACAAACACACACACACACACACACACAAGCTGGTACATGTTTGGGTATGCTGGACAGTGTGTTGGGTATACGTGCATGTATGTGGCTGTGGTTTCCTGAGTATGTGCATCTGTGCACGGACGTGTCCACAGTTTGTCCACACACACACACACACACACACACACACACACACACACACACACACACACACACACACACACACACACACACACACACACTCATCAATCCTTTCAGCCAGACGCTCCGTGTGATGGATTCTGGCCCCGGCGGTGAATTCCCCGGATGAAAGTAAACCCATGTCGGTGTTTCCAGTGTCTCTCGTTTCAAAAGGCCTCTCTCTCTCTCTCTCTCTCTCTCTCTCTCTCTCTCTCTCAGATGGCGTGCGGCTGCGAGCGCAGATAAACATCATCTTTAAAAAACTCCACCAGCAGAGGGGGGAAATAAACGAGAGAGGAACGGTGTCCATCACGCTGCTTCTGTCTGTGTCAGCGGGTATCGAGTAACTTACCTCACCCCCCCCCCCCCCCCCCCCCCCCCCGACAGAGGCTGGGACTCACTGACTCACTCTCTGTGTCTGATCTCCACTGGACTAAACTCTTCTATCTGTATCTCACTCTAACGGCTTCATTAAGAAGTCGAACCTGTGAACTGCTGCACTTGGACGAGCAGCTACTTGAAGGAAAATACAGAAAACCAACTGTCCACAGCTCCAGTTGCTGCTGCAACCAGCCAATCATCTGGTTTTCAACTGATCTCCCTGTGATTTCTTGACTATATTAAAAGTCTTTTATCTATAGAACTGTCACAAGGCAGGAAAGTGTCCCTTCGGTTCCAGGAGACGTCTGTGAAAGACTTATTCTGTCAAAGCAATGATCCAAAACCACAGAAATATTACATCTATAACGATATGAAACAAAGGAGAGCTGCAGCTTCCTACAGTTCAGAAACAAACTGATGTTCACTTTGTCGTTGTAGCTCTACAATTCAGTTAGTTATCCAGAATCTGATATTTAGAACAATGCACATTCACACAGTCCTGTCAATAGATGGATTTCCTACAAATTCACAAACAGCCAAGGATGTACGATGGAAATTCTCTTCCATAAAAACAGACATTTTAGCAATTTAAAAACATAACTGTTTCCTGGAGACGAGAGGTGAATTGGTCTGAGACGCATGTTTGATGGACATCTGTCGTCCCTGGCTGCCGACATGATGGATGTTCTTATGAAAATGTCAAATGTCAAAACACGAAATTAGCTCCAGAGGTCGAGAGAAAAGATCTTCACGTGTCCAACACCACCAACTGAAAGCTGCTTTAACTTTAAAGCAATAAGTTGATTTTATACTTTAATATGTCCTTATATTATCAGATTATTAATATAAGCGTCCCTGGTTAAATGCCAGATGTGTTACATGAATATAAAACGTCATATTAAAGATGTTTCCAGGCTTCACCTCTGACGAGCTGTCAATACTTGATCAGTGTTATCGATCAGTGACAGGATAATGACCAGAGCCTCTGAGCCCCGGCATCACTTCATCACTTCAACACAACGTGATGTGTCTTCCATGTGAATGTGTCTCTCACCTGCCTCAGACTCTGAGGACACGTGAGACACGGAGCTCTGACAGTCTTCATTAAACAGCCGGGACAGTGGGAGACACGTCTGACCTTAAACACTGTGTGTGTTCCTGAGGTTTCACAATAAAAGCTTCAGAACGTGCACGGCTCACTGGAGCTAACACTTTCCTTTCCCCAGGATAATGAGCATTTATGACTCATTACTTTGCTTTAGAAACTGATTCGTGCAGTTTTAAGTTCACGTTGAAACCAGTTTAAACTGAGAAAATGTGTCAGAAGGATAAATTTTGAAATCCCAGTTATCGGCCGTGTTCTTATTGTTTTTAAGATTTGAAGAACGTCTCTGTAAAGACAAAACAAGCTGAGCAAAACCACAGCACACTGCAGAAGGTCTGATGTGACTTTTAATTTAATTCTTTAAAACCAAGTAAAGATGGAAGCCTCAAACACAACACGCTGGCTGCAGCGGTAACATTAGCTGACATTTAATCTAGATTTTAAAACGCGACATTAAAAGGTTGAAATCCACTGGAGAGGAACCTCGGTCTCCAGGGGAATAAAACCCAGCCGCTCCTGTTTTCCTTCAGTAACTGATCGTGGTGAAGCAGGATATTGCAGAGTCGAATATCAGCAGACGTCTCGTGGTTATTATCTGCTTTGATTTCTTGTATTTCTGAGGCTGACAACACTATGAATATAATATTTGTTTCTGTACACGTCTCCTCACTTTCTGCTGATCAGGGATCTGTGACTACACCAGCATGAGATGCATGTTCGGCTTCATCCTGATTCTTTATCGATCTCTGAATCAGTAACTGACACACCTCAAAGTGCAGATCACATGACCACGGGCGCACTTTAGAAACGTGTGTGCAGGTGTAAACAGGAAGTAGATTTCCTCCAAACCACAAATGAGAAAAAGAAAAAGAGATTTCTTTTCTTGAGCCGTTTTAAAAACCGGAGCAGCAGCATTTTAAAAACGTTCTCCGACTCTCAAAGTAAACACAGCAGCAGAGACGAGTTTTAAAAAGAAAAGGTCGACGTGTGGCTGAGGCCTCGTCACCTTTCCATCTCTGTCCTGTTTGTTCTCGTTGCAGCTGCTTCGGGATCTTTCCTTTATTATTTCCCTCCTCTCCTCCTTCCTCATCCCCCTCTCTCTCTCTCATCTCACACATCACAGATTCCAGCACGCACACAATTATCCAACTGTCTCTCTCGCTCTCTCTCTCATGTCTGCCACGGAGGTCAGAGTCTGGGTTTTCTGTCCTCGAGCAGCTCACACACACAGAGCCGTGCTTCAGCGTGAGGGTAACTCCAGCTCAGCCTGAAACTCGACACTGCGCCGTCACTCAGGTCATCTGGACGCCGCCTCACCGCAGCCGTGTCAACCCCCGGGATCACACGCTCTGTACACGTTGAGTCATGTGATCACGCCTTCAGCAACACGTTACTGAACACGCCTCAAGCTTCAGTGTAACTTTGAGGTGAATCAGTGAGACTGTGACGTTAACACGGGGAGATCTGGTGTTTTTCTTGCGATGATCAGTTTATCTCTGTGAACAAAGCCCCTTGTCTTTGCTTTGGCTGCGAGGAGCCAAAGGGAAACCGGTGCTGCGCCGGCGGGGGTTCACGTCATTACCGATGTGAATGTGCACCGGCTGCACCGAGCGGGACCCGGGCGTCCGGGGGCTTTGCAGGGAGACAGTCATCCCTCTCACACGGGAGAGCCAGACTCTCAACTGTCTCCTCTGAAAATTGGATTTCTATCCCCTGAGATTAGGATCAGACTTCCCCAGCTCCACCGCGGCTCTGTTAGAACAACACGCCGCCCTCCGAGGCCACGAGGAGCTCGCGGCGCAGACCTCGGTGTCATGGCGGTGACCTTTGACCCCCTAAGACCAGCCGCAACACTGATCCGACACCAGGCTTTCCCCCGGGTGTCTGTCTGTCTGCCAGACGGACAGGCCGGTAGCCAACTGCAGGTGTCATCTATCTGACGTGGCCCCGCCTTCTGCCCCCCCCCCCCCCCCCCCCCCAACTCCAGCCCCGGGCAAGTGACAATCACCAGGACAGAGGACAAAGGAGCGTCTGTCTTCACGGAGACAAGCAGACGTGAACCTCCCGTCTATGTCACTTACATGACCACTTAGCAGATTCCCAAACCGTGTTATCTGTACAACACAGGTATTAACTATCAGCTATTGTTGGCTTTGATAAAGAAGGACACTGTTAACACGTAACGTGACTCTGATTCCAGCAGCTGATAAAACACAGAGCTCCTCCACTGAGGTTCTGGATCTGGACGACGCTGATGGGAAGAAAAACAAGGATCCATCTGGAGAAAACGTGTTTTTTATGTATTTTCTTACTGCATTAATATTCATTTCAAGACTTCCAAGAAAAAGTCTGAGTGAGTAACGGATGAAATAAACTTTGAGTTAATCAAAGAAAACCGTTTAGAGAGTCACTGATGATGGTTCGAGCAGCTCAAGCTCTGGAAAGACGTCAAACTCTAGAACAAATTATAGGAAACTGCTTTATAAAATATCTTGTTCTCTGAGAGAGAGAACAGAAAGGACAAACCTGTGGGGATAGAAAACGTTTTCAGTACGAAACCGAGCCTGAAATTCTAAGAAGGCGTTAAAAGCAAAAGGATTGAACAGCAGAAACCTGTTAGAACATTCAGCTGAACCAACAAACATCTCCTATTAACAATGGATTCAATTACTCTGTGATGTAAGAGGAGTCGTTCACCTATTAGGGAGAGAATTATGAACTCTGCAGCTGCTTCAGGTCGGCACAGTACTTCAGAGAAAGTTTGTATTTTCCAGGTCCGTACATGTGTTTTATCTATTTCTACATGAAGTGCACCTATTATCATATAAGTTCATAATACTGTCGTAGTTTTACTTTTCACAGCGGAACACAATGGTAGAAAACACTTCTCTTTCCAGCAACACAACTCCACACAATGAGAGCAAACACTGGTTCCATGTTGATCTCTGTGAGTGAGTGGTGGAGACTTGTTCCCTGAGGTGTCTCCTTGTTGTCCGTCTCCTCACAGGAGGAAAAGACGTGTCCTCACTGAACAATGATCTGATGGATGAGTCACGACTTTGAGTCAGAGAGAGAGATCGGTCCATATGGTCTGAAACTGCTCGAAGCCATATGGACACACTCTCTGCCATTCTCTCTCTCTCTCTCTCTCTCTCTTTCTCTCTCTCTATCTATCTGAAGACGATCAATCATCATCAATGTCTGAGAGAAACTCGTCTTCCCTTTCGTTTCACATCAACCGGGGCCAACGGAAAACAAATGAAGCAGCCTTAGCCAATATATGATTTTTCTTATCGGCATCCAAGGTCTGTACCGTCATCTGTTCTCTGGCAGACAGAAAACCACAGCTTCCACTAACAGTCACATTTCACCCAGTGGGTCTCTCAGTCTCAGATCCATCTGAAAAACTGATTTAGATTCAGTTAAACTTGCATCAGGACAATTCTGATGATGTAGGCGAGATGAAAGGAGATTGATTTACTCCCAGAATCATAAGAAATCTACTTTATTTTAGATCTAGGAAAAAATAAGCAAAATACACAACTTTGGGTTAAAAGTGAAAAATTCCCCCGAAACAACCAAAACAAACTTTTTGTTCATAAATCGAAAGAACTTGAGAGATGTTGCCGATGTCATTTCTTTAAGAATGTTGATTTTAAAGCAGCTTTTCTGAAACACCTGCTCTGAGTCTGGAGGCTGAAAAGCTTTCGACCAAATCCTTTTCCCGGGATCTGATATTTTTAGTGATGCACCTTCTCTTCTTACGGTTGGTTCCTGGTAAAACTTCTGAAATTCCTCTAACCACAAGGTTCGGCTAAATTCCTCAAATCTAGAGTGGAGCTGGCTGTATCTCATTTAGGCCCTCGCTTCTGCCCCTGCAGGGCACTGACTTCACTTATGAAAACATGACTTCCCAGCTGCTGGTTTTCCCAAGAGTTCTCACGAGGATGAGGATGAGGAGGAGGAGGAGGATGAGGAGGAGGAGGAGGAGGAGGAGGAGGAGGAAGCTGAGTTCAGCCAGTCAGCAGCACGGAGGGAGAGCTTCAGACCAGACCTCGACAGTAGATGTTTTGCTCCCTCAGGCTCATGTTTTGGCTCAGCCATCTTTCCAAGGACTTTCAAAACAAAAGCCAAACACCGCTGCC